>NC_052672.1:17344227-17653209 GCF_016802725.1 Solenopsis invicta | reverse complement strand
CCAGAGCCCCGCACCAAACGGGCGCCCCGTACATCGCGATTGACCGCACCACCCCCATGTAGAGGCGGCGAACCTTCTCTGACGGCCCGCGCAGGTTGGGCATTAGTCTGCTAAAGCTAGAGATAGCGGAACCCAACCTGGCGGCCATCCATTCGAAGTGGGGCCGAAAGCCCCACTTAGAGTCGAGGATCAGTCCCAGATATTTTATCTGGGACTTCACCTCGACCCGTGTACCTTCGATGAGGAGGCTCCTATAGCCCGGGCCTTTCTCGCCTCGGCCCCCGAGCCAGAGCACCTCCGTCTTGCTCAGGGCCACTTTAAGGCCCAGGCGACGGATCCTCCTCAGCATAACGCCGAGCCCGTCCCTCGCGGTGCGTCTCGCCTCGCCCCAGGTTTGCCCCGAGACGACAACCAGGGTGTCGTCGGCATAGGCAACCAACGACACCCCCGCAGGGAGGCGGAAATCCAGGGCACGGTCGTAGCCCACGTTCCACAGAACCGGCCCCACGACCGAGCCCTGCGGCACTCCCCTGCTGACCGTTGTACTTACGGTGTTGCCGTCTCGGTCCCTGCACACGACCACGCGGTCACCAAGGTAGGCCCCGATCACCTCCTCTAGATAGGGAGGGACCCTCTTTCTACGGAGGCCCTCCCTAATCTTACTCCAGGGCAGGGTGTTGAATGCGTTGGCGATGTCCAGACTTATCGCCAGCACCACCCTGCCCCGGCCCACCGCGCGATCGACCAGGTACTTCAGCCGTTGGATAGCTCCAACGGTTGATCTCCCCGGTCGAAAGCCGTGTTGCACGTACTCCAGATCGGGGCCCACCGTCGTCATGTGCGTGACGAGGCGAGACGCTATGACCCTCTCGAAGAGCTTGCCCACCTCACCTATCAGGCAGATAGGCCGGTGGGCAGAGGGGTCATCCGCGGGCTTCCCCGGTTTGGGGATGAGGACGAGCCCGGCCTCCTTCCACTGTTTGGGGAACCGCCCCAACCGCAGACAGCTGTCAAAGAGACGCCTGAGGCGGTCCCCCAAAACGTTGAGGGCAATCGCCACAACACGCCCCGGCACACCGTCGGGGCCGGGGGCAGCATTCTTCCTCCTCATTCTTCTAACGGCCCTGGCCAGTTCCTCCTCGGTGACCCTGAGGTCTTCCGACCACCGAGTGCGTTCACTGACCAGGGCCGGATCATCCCGTGGGCGGGCCTCTTCCTCTGGATCCGTCGGGAAGAGAGCGGCGACAACCTCCTTCAGGAACCCCGGATCGAGAGACTCCGTTGTGGGGGGCGCCGCCTGCCGGAGCTTATTCCGGACTAGGCGGTACGGACGCCCCCATGGGTCTCCGTCCAGGGTTTCCAACAGTTCCCCCCAGGCATTGGCCTTGGACGTGGCAATGGCCGCCTGGAGGGCCTTCTTAGCGGCCCGGTAGAGTTGATAAAGCCGGGCCGCCTCTTCCTCCGCCGCCCTTCTCCTCCGACGGTATCTCGTGTACTGGCGACGCGCGGAGTTGCACTCTGCTCTCAGAGAAGCGATCTCCGGCGTCCACCAGTACACCGCCTTCTTCTTTGGAGGCCCGCCCGTACGGCGCCGGGGCATAGCGGTGTCGCAGATTTGCGACATCGCCCCCCGGAACCACGCCGCCTCCTCTTCCACATCCACCTCCTCTGGGGGAGTCTCCCAGGACTTGGCGAGGGCAGCGGCCAGTGCCAAGTCCGGGTTGAGATGTTTCAGGGACCACCGCGGGGGGGCACCCTCCGGCTCTGCGGGCCGGGCGCACGGCTCTCTCACCGGAGTCGGAGAGGAGACCTCCATCAGTATGTACCGATGGTCGGACAGGGTCTCCTCGTCCGAGACCGACCAGTCGGTAATTTCGCCGTGCGCCTCCGGGGAGCCCATCGCGATGTCCACGATGGAGCTCCCTCGGGCCGCCACACAAGTGGGCACCGAACCCCTGTTTAGCACATGGAGGTCCAGTGCGGCGGCCCAGTCCCCCAACATCTCGCCCCTCGTATCCGTGACTGGGCAGCCCCAGTCAGCGGACCGAGCGTTGAAATCGCCCGCCACCAGCACCCAACCCGGCTGCAGGCGGCGGACGACCCTCTCCATCTCCTCGATCTTCTTTTCGTAGACTTCGGGCGAGACGTTGGGGGAGATGTAAACCCCCACGATGGCCCTATTCCCCCATCGGCAGGCGACGAATCCCTCGCCCCTCGACACGGGGACAAGGGAGGAGGCGGCGCTTCCTCCTTTTGCGACGATCGCAACCAGCCCCGCCGTGTCGCCCCGCCACCTGTTATCGGCAGGGGGGATGGCGTAGGGCTCGGCCACGATCGCCAACTCGATGTCCCACTCCGCCATGGTCTGGATCAGAAGGTCCTGTGCCCTGGCGGAGTGGTTGATATTTGTCTGGAGGAGGCGATGGCAGGCCATTAGAGGTCAGTGTCCATCACCTCCTCCCGGCTACTTCCTTCCACAGTTACGGAGGGGGCAGAGCTAGGCCCTGCCACCGCCTCCACTCCTTTCCCTCCCGCCGCCTTACTTGCGGCCGCTTTTCTGGCCGGGGGGGGCGGGGTGCATGCAGGTCCGCCGAATCGGTGCCCCGCTGGTCTGCCCAGGTCGGCGCAGACGGGACACCTGAAAGCCTCCTCGCAGTGACTCGCCACGTGGCCAGATTGACCGCACCTGTAGCACAGGTTGCTCCTGTCCACGGGCGAGTCGCAGTTACCAATCGTGTGCCCCGCCCTAAGGCAGCGGAAGCACTGGGCGGGCCTCGGTCTCAGGGCCTCGACCCTGGCCATAACCCAGCCTACTTGCACCCTTCCCGCCTGCGCCAGTTTTGACGCCGCGGCCGCTGGGCAACGGATCCAGACGGAGCCCAGTCCACTGCGCGGCCGCCTTATCGTCCCTATCTGGACATCCTGGGCAGCGCACCCCCCAACCCTAGCCATCGCCTCCGCAACGTCCCGAGCGGCCGTAACGTCGTCCAACCCGGAGAGTCGGAGTTCGGCGGTCTTTACCGGCCTGGAGACCTTGACCTCCTCCGGGTTGAGGATCTCCCGGAGTCGGGTCTCCAGCCTGACTGCTCCCTCCTGGCTCTGTTCACCGGGGACCTCATACATGATGGCCCCGGTGAGGGCCCTCCTAGGCCGTAGCGAGGCGATGCCCATGCTGCGAAGGTCAATCTCGTTGCGGACCTTCGCCAGGGCATCAGCCACGCTGGTCTTTTCACCGTCAACCGCCGTCAGGACGACAGCCGCACGCTTAGGTACTTTTACCTTTATTTTCCCCGCTTTCGCGGGATCTTTCTTCTTCTGTCCCCCATTAGCGGGCCGGGCAGCCGCCGGGCCGGCTTTCTTCAGGGGACCCGATATGACAGGGCCGGCAGCGGGTCCGTCTCCTTTAGCATTCTTCCTCTGCTTTTTCCTGGCCTTCTTTCCCACCACCTCCGTCCAGGCCTCCTGAGGAGCAGAGGGGGAGGAGGCCGCGGCTGCCGCCCGCGCAGCATTCTGTGGGCCAGTGACGGAGTCGGGGACCGATTTCGGTTCCCGGCCTTTGCCAGAGGGCTTGGCCACCTCTCTAGCTTTGGCCGACCTCCCGGAGGGTCCCGGGGGGGCAGCCGGAGGCACCAAAGGGCTCCGGCCCTTGGCCGCTGCTCCGCTCTTCTCCTTTTCATAGGCCAGCAGGGGTCTATGCGTCCGCTCTGGCAGGAGTCTATCGCGGATCCCGTCTAGCTTGGCCTCCACCATGACACCAACCTTCAGGAGGATGGCGTCAAGAAGCCTTTGGTTTCCTTCGCTCAGGGGGCAGGCTCCCCGGGGATCTCCCTCCCGCTCAACGGAGACTCCGCTGGCATTCCGTTCGGGACCGGCGGCGGGTGCTGCGCAGGGGGTGGCGGCACAGGCCCCGAGACCCGGGCAGTGTCCTCCTCAGAATCAGAGGAAATAACCCACTTCTTCTTTTTAGCGGATGAGCCAGCCGCCCCAGAGGGAGACCCTGCGCTCGCCGGCTCCTCTGGTTCTCTACCGGCAAGAGCACCTGCGAGCTGCCTCTTGATATCCTCGAGGTCTCTTTTTAGGGAATCATAGTCCCGTCGCAGGCGCTCATTGGCCTCCTGGAGCTTTTTTACCTCCTCGTTCTGGGTTCTAGACCCCAGGACCTTTACCGCTTGCTCCGCGAGTGTCGCGATCTCCCTCAGGGCCTTCTGGGATGTACCCTTCAGGCCCTTTTTATACTCCGCTACCTCGCGGAGGCGGGCCATGCTCCTCGTGACCTCGATTTCCAGGTCCCTAGCTGGGAGCTTGGTGAGGTCGATTGATTGCACCCCTGAGCCTGCAGGTCTACCTAGTAGAGCCTTTGTCACAGGGGTGCTTCTCTGCTCCTGCCACCTCCTTATTACCTCCGCCTGTTGTTGGACGTAGACGTCTTCACGGGTCTCCGCGGAGATAGCGCACCTCGTCTTTCTGACCTTGACGGCTCCAGAGGACGAGGCTTTTTTCGCGCGTTTGCGACTGGCTGTGGTCGACGTCGTCGCACAGCTAGCGTCCGTCTCGGTAGACTCCTCCCCAGAGTCGTACTCCATCGCGGGATCCGGAGTGACCTCAATCAGTTCCGGGATCCGGCCCTCCAAGCCCGGCAGGGCGCTGGCCCCCGGGAGAGGCGGGAAGGCCATTTCATAATTATATTGCGGGAGAGCCACCCTCACATTGCTGACGACTCTGGGAACCTTAAAGGACCCAGGGTCGCCAGACTGAACAGAGCTGAAAAGCTCCGGTTCTCCCCCAGAGCTCGGGCCCCTCACAACGGGGGCACTGTCCCTCCCCTCAGCAGGAGCTACGTTCGTATAGCTGCTGCAGCCTGCTGTGACTGCGGTAGACCCGCCCTTCGTTTTGTTCGTATTATTATTGCTCATTCTATGTTTTATCCCACTCCCCGTGACGGCTGGACCGACCGGCGTATCTCCCACCCCGCCAAAACATGCCTGGTACGGGTGCCCCCGGTACTCCGGGGGGGTCGGCTTATGGCGCAGGCCCCGGGAATGTTACATCCGGGGCGCGGGCCTCCAGCCCCTTACACACCCATGCGAGGGAGCCATCAAGGACTCGCCCCGCATGGGCTTTCGGGGGTCCCCCGCCTCCGACAGCGGGGGTACCGTCACGGGTGGCGCCACCCGGGGGGCCCCACGGACAGATCGGGCAACGGAGGCGACGCCCCCTCCGCACCCTAACCGCCGTGGCGACCAGCACGTCTGCCGCGAGGTACACGGTCCTCACGACAGACACATCACCACCCAGTGTCCCGCTTCGGAAGGGGCGCCGTCGCGGAGACACCGGGTACACGCGTCTCGCCCCGAGCCCTGACTCGGAGTACTTCCGAGCGGCCTCGGGGCCAGTCCGGCCCGCAACCTCGGGGAGAGTTTCCCACGAGGAGCGCGTCGGACCGCCACCACCGCTCTGACCCTGCCCCGGAAGATTTCCGGGCGGCCCAGAGACGGCCCAGCCCGCTGGGTCCGGGAGTTCCGGAGCCCAACGGCCCGTCCATCCTGCACAGGAGCGGTGGTCGCTCCGTTCCGGGACAAGTCCCCTCACGGCCAAGACCACCACTCGACAACGCACGCCCTCGGCCCCGCCTCGGAAACGTCCGAGCGGCCCGAGGGCTGTCCCGACCCGATGCACCGGGGAGAGTTTCCCACGACGCACGCGTCGGGACATCTCCGCCGTTCCGACCCTGCCCTGGAATACGTCCAGGCGGCCCGGAGACGGCCCAGCCCGACGAGATTGGCAACGCCAAACCCGCCGGCCCGTCCTTCCCGGAGGGACTGGCTCTCCCCGTGCCAGGACGCGAGCCGTGAGAACGACACCGTCCCCAGACACGGGGATTACCAGCCCCTCTTCTTCTCGTGCCCGCCGCGCCCGGAGGCGCCTTGGGCAGGGCATCTGCCTTCGGTCTGAAGACAAATGCCCTTCTCGTGACCTCTTGGCCCCCGTCCCCGAAGACATTCGGGGGCGGAGTTCACCCTCTCACCACGATGAGGTGGGTCACATCGAGAGGGAAAAAGAAAGAGAGGCGGCGACTCACGAGTGAGCCACCAGCCACCATCCCGTTTGGCAGCCCCTCCTGCCGCCCTACTTAACCTAGGAACGGTTGATCCCTATCTACGCTAGAAGGAAGATTCCGGCACCCTCCTCCTGGCCAGGAAAGACCGTACGCGTGTGCTCTGCGATTGTTTTACAGTGGGATTAGAGCAGAACCCCACTAGGCGGACGCCTGTGTTGGCAGCTAAGGCACCCACCGCACGACCCTTCCAGAACAGTAAAATGATAGATATGCACCCTAACGGGTGCACACCGTCTCAAAGCGCACCCAAGTGCGTCCTCCCTTGTTTACTAGAAACCACGCCCTGGTTTGGGGCAGGGTCGGGATCGTCAACACGATTCAGCATGGGGAGACCCGATCCAAGCCTTCATGTGCGACGACGAGTCGTGCGATAACGCAACCTCAGCAACCGGTCAAGCCACGCCATAATTCCCAGGGACGCTCTCGACATTGGCGAGTAGCACACCTGGACCCGATCGCCAGACGAATGGGGAAGGCGAGCCCCTTCTACCGATGAATGGTTTCCGGATCCGGATCCTTCCACCATCCACCACACCTACCCGTTTTCTTGCCTCCGAGTTTTATACTAGGGGGAAGGCAGACCCCTGCTGGACGGTGTGCGACACCCGCAATTCCCCTTAGAGGAAGACGAGTGTCAATCCACCTCCACTTACCCGTGTTCCTGCCTTCGACTTTTAGACTAGGGGAAGGCAAACCCCTGCTGGCCGGTGTGTGACAGAGGACTCCCATCCGGGGGAGATTCTGTCTATCCACCTCCACCTACCCGTGTTCCTGCCTCCGAGTTTTGGACTAGGGGGAAGGCAGACCCCTGCTGGCCAATGTGTGACGCTTGAACTCGCAGCGGAAATGCTCGCCACGAGTACAACGGCACACACTTCCTCCTACCCGTTTCCCTGCTTCCGCATTTTATACAGGAGGAAGCAGACTCCTGTCTTGGAGAGAGACTGACCACAAGTGGTCACTCTCCCTCCGCGCGCGCGTATTCGACCCCCCGTCCCCCCTTTTCCTCCGGTTTTTATACAGGCAGAGGACGATACCTGTTTGCGATGTGTGACACCGATGACCCCGTTTGGAGGAGGTCACCCCGTCGATCCACCGCTTCTACCCGTGTCCCTGCCTTCGTGTTTTAAACTAGGGGAAGGCAAACCCCTGCTGGCCGGTGTGTGACACATGAACTCCCACGTGGGAGAACCGCGTCCATCCACCTCCGCCTACCCGTGTCCCTGCATCCGAGTTTTTATACGAGGGGGAATGCAGACCCCTGTTGGGAGATGTCAGGCTTCGGGACTGTGTCCCTCCACCATCCATCCCCCGCCTAACCCGCGACTTGGAGGAACCCCCGCCGACTCCGAGTCATCTTCCTAGCAGCGAGTTGCGAGAAAGTGCCTACCCGGGTCTCCCATTGTGGAGACAAAGCTAGCTTAGCCTAGACGGATCGCGACCAGACGGTTTTTTATCCAGGGGACTGGCGGGCCCCTGTTGGTGCTGCGTGAGTTCGGGATTCCGGTCCGTCCTTCAACCAGCACCCCTACCCGTTTTCCTGCCTTCGCGTTTTATACAGGGGAGGCATCGGCCCCTGTGTGGCGGTGTGTGACATCAGCGGCATGCTTTTGATACTTGTATGTCGCCGTGTCTATCCACCGCCCCTACCCGTGTTCCTGCCTCCGAGTTTTAAACTAGGGGGAGGCAAACCCCTGCTGGCCGGTGTGTGACACATGAACTCACAGCCCTTTCAGTGTGAGAACCGCGTCGATCCACCTCCGCCTACCCGAGACGCGCGCGAAGCTACAGTTCCCCCCCTTCCCCGCCCCACCTATGCCGCCGGTTATGTATACAGGCAGAGGGAGTTACCTGTTTGCGGTGTGTGACATCAGCGACTCCCTTTGATCTCGGAAGACCGCAGCGTCTATCCACCGCTCCTACCCGTGTCCCTGCCTTCGTGTTTTAAGCTAGGGGAAGGCAAACCCCTGCTGGCCGGTGTGCGACCCGTGCGCTCCCACGTGGGATGCCCGCGTCAATCCACCTCCACCTACCCGTGTCCCTGCATCCGAGTTTTTATACAAGGGGGAATGCAGACCCCTGTTGGAGCGATGTTGGGCTTCGGGCCACCCCGGTAGTGACCTCTCCACCTTCCATCCCCCCGCCTAGCCCGTGCCTCAGAGAATCCCCACGCCGTCTCTGAGTACCCGCCTAGCAACGGTTTGCAAGGCAGGAATCCTGCCCGGTAAGCCCGACGTGGGATAGCTCCCATCGTCGGATTTGCTACCTAGCGGGGTGGTGACCGTTCGGGTGCAGTACCGGCCAGAGCCGCTACACCCAAGAATCCCACGCCCGGGTGCCAACGCGGTGGCACCAAGACTGATTGCCTTCAGATTCGGGACTTGAGCGCTACGCTATTGGTCCCTCCTCCTCCGGCCAGCCCTTCCGGGGAATCGCACGCCCGGGCGGGTGAACTAACACCCCGCGTGACTCCTTCAAGGGGGACACCAGCCTTGCCCAGTCACGAGATGGCTTAAGGGTATCTCTACCCCTGGCTCTAATCGGGGGGCTTACGCCCGCCCTTTCGAACCATGACCGCCTCGCCCGTGACGCAGCCGGGTCTCTACCTAACCTAACCTACATCCAGAGTCCAGAGTAACGCGTCGCCGATACGCGTACCCTGGCCGAAAGACATGTCACTCCCGGTGGAGGGACATGTGGTGACCTCTTAGCCCGTTACCCTCTAAGAAAACGGGAGCCCCCTCACCACGTCAAGGTGGATCACCGTCGAGGGGGAACCTAACCTAACCTAACCTAACCTAACCTAACCTAACCTAACCTAACCTAACCATAACCAAAAGACCATAACCAAAAGACCATAACCAAAAGACCATAACCAAAAGACCATAACCAAAAGACCATAACCAAAAGACCATAACCAAAAGACCATAACCAAAAGACCATAACCAAAAGACCATAACCAAAAGACCATAACCAAAAGACCATAACCAAAAGACCATAACCAAAAGACCATAACCAAAAGACCATAACCAAAAGACCATAACCAAAAGACCATAACCAAAAGACCATAACCAAAAGACCATAACCAAAAGACCATAACCAAAAGACCATAACCAAAAGACCATAACCAAAAGACCATAACCAAAAGACCATAACCAAAAGACCATAACCAAAAGACCATAACCAAAAGACCATAACCAAAAGACCATAACCAAAAGACCATAACCAAAAGACCATAACCAAAAGACCATAACCAAAAGACCATAACCAAAAGACCATAACCAAAAGACCATAACCAAAAGACCATAACCAAAAGACCATAACCAAAAGACCATAACCAAAAGACCATAACCAAAAGACCATAACCAAAAGACCATAACCAAAAGACCATAACCAAAAGACCATAACCAAAAGACCATAACCAAAAGACCATAACCAAAAGACCATAACCAAAAGACCATAACCAAAAGACCATAACCAAAAGACCATAACCAAAAGACCATAACCAAAAGACCATAACCAAAAGACCATAACCAAAAGACCATAACCAAAAGACCATAACCAAAAGACCATAACCAAAAGACCATAACCAAAAGACCATAACCAAAAGACCATAACCAAAAGACCATAACCAAAAGACCATAACCAAAAGACCATAACCAAAAGACCATAACCAAAAGACCATAACCAAAAGACCATAACCAAAAGACCATAACCAAAAGACCATAACCAAAAGACCATAACCAAAAGACCATAACCAAAAGACCATAACCAAAAGACCATAACCAAAAGACCATAACCAAAAGACCATAACCAAAAGACCATAACCAAAAGACCATAACCAAAAGACCATAACCAAAAGACCATAACCAAAAGACCATAACCAAAAGACCATAACCAAAAGACCATAACCAAAAGACCATAACCAAAAGACCATAACCAAAAGACCATAACCAAAAGACCGCCCGGGGGGGGCTTCGCCCCCCCCGGACCCCACCAATTATATCTCTTCTTTTTCTTTTTTTTTTCTCTCATGTTCACATTGTTTTCCTTGATTAGGGCGGGAAAAAATAAAAAAAAAAAAAAAAAAAAAAAAAAAAAAAAAAGGAAAAAAAAAGTGCACATGACCTTTCTTGTTCCTCTCGCCGAGTCTGGCTAAACTAAAGGACTGAGCGAAAAGTGCAAGAGGACTTTTAGACTCCCCTTGGGGTGTACTATAAGGAAAAAAAAAAAAAAAAAAAAAAAAAAGAAATTGTAAGGGAGTAGTCAGGGATGGATGGAAGGGCAGAGATATCACAGTCGGTAGCTTGCGAAGTAAAACAATACTTTATTGTATTCGTCCGCATGGCGGACGATCCTTCGTGGTCCGAAGAGAAGTGACGCCGGGAAGTCTTTCTTCCCCGGAAAGATTCCTTTAAGAGAACGCACGGGCGCGCTAGTGTCGCGGGCTTGAGCCAATCACGACTTCGCTTAAGACGCAGAGCCAATGGTGTTACAGTCTCGAGTCACGTGGTGAGGAGAGCCAATGGCGTTACGCTAACGGAACGATACGCACGCGACTAGCGGCCAAACTAAGAATTACAATTATTATACCGAGTGTGACCAGATATTTCTTACAAAATCGAATAAAAAAAAAAAAAAAAAAAAAAAAAATTTCAAAATCCTATAACTTATATCAAAATTCAAAATTTTGAGTAAAATTTTTTCTTTTTTCGCGAATTTCTCCAATATTTCTGTGTTCTGATAGCCCAGAGAAGATTTCTAACTTTTATCATAATGGATCGAATCGCTAAAGTGAAAGACGAAATAGTTATATCAGTCAAAGTTAGAAATTATTTTGTAAAATTGATTTTTTTGCGAATTTCTCCAATATCTCTGTGTTCTGATAGCCCACAGAAGAGATATAACTTTTATCATGATGTATCGAATCGCTGAACTGAAAAAGGAAAGACTTATATCAGGCAAATTTCGAAATTTTCGAGTAAAATTTTTTTTGCGATTTTCTCCAATATCTGTGTTCTGATAGCCCAGAGAAGATTTCTAACTTTTATCAAAATGGATCGAATCGCTAAAGTGAAAGACGAAATAATTATATCAGTCAAAGTTCCAAAACTTTGAGGAAAATTTTTTTTGCGAATTTCTCCAATATCTCTGTGTTCTGATAGCCCCGAGAAGAGTTATAACATTTATCATAATGGAACGAATCGCTAAAGTAAAAGACGAAAGTGTTATATCAATCAAAGTTCGAAATTCTTTAGTAAAATTGTTTTTTTTTCGAAATTCTCCAATATCTCTGTGTTCAGATAGCCCCGAGAAGAGTTATAACATTTATCATAATAGATCAAATCGCTAAAGAAAAGACGAAAGCGTTATATCAGTCAAAGTTGGAAATTTTTTAGTAAAATTGATTTTTTTGCGAATTTCTCCAATATCTCTGTGTTCTGATAGCCCACAGAAGAGATATAACTTTTATCATGATGTATCGAATCGCTGAACTGAAAAAGGAAACACTTATATCAGGCAAATTTCGAAATTTTTTGAGTAAAATTTTTTTTGCGAATTTCTCCAATATCTCTGTGTTCTGATAGCCCACAGAAGAGATATAACTTTTATCATGATGTATCGAATCGCTGAACTGAAAAAGGAAAGACTTATATCAGGCAAAATTCGAAATTTTTGAGTAAAATTTTTTTTCCAATTTTCTCCAATATCTCTGTGTTCTGATAGCCCACAGAAGAGATATAACTTTTATCATGATGTATCGAATCGCTGAACTGAAAAAGGAAAGACTTATATCAGGCAAATTTCGAAATTTTTGAGTAAAATTTTTTTGCGATTTTCTCCAATACTTCTGTGTTCTGATAGTACAGAGAAGATTTCTAACTTTTATCATAATGGATCGAATCGCTAAAGTGAAAGACGAAATAGTTATATCAGTCAAAGTTCAAAAATTTTGAGGAAAATTTTTTTTGCGAATTTCTCCAATATCTCTGTGTTCTGATAGCCCCGAGAAGAGTTATAACATTTATCATAATGGATCGAATCGCTAAAGAAAAGACAAAAGCGTTATATCAGTCAAAGTTGAAAATTTCTTAGAAAAATTGATTTTTTTTGCGAATTTCTCCAATATCTCTGTGTTCTGATAGCCCACAGAAGAGATATAACTTTTATCATGATGTATCGAATCGCTGAACTGAAAAAGTAAAGACTTATATCAGGCAAATTTCGAAATTTTTGAGTAAAATTTTTTTTGCGAATTTCTCCAATATCTCTGTGTTCTGATAGCCCCGAGAAGAGTTATAACTTTTATCATAATGGATCGAATCGCTAAAGTAAAAGACGAAAAAGTTATATCAGTCAAAGTTCGAAATTTTTTAGTAAAATTGGTTTTTTTGCGAATTTCTCCAATATCTATGTGTTCTGATAGCCCACAGATGAGATATAACTTTTATCATGATGTATCGAAACGCTGAACTGAAAAAGGAAAGACTTATATCAGGCAAATTTCGAAATTTTTGAGTCTAATTTTTTTTGCGAATTTCTCCAATATCTCTGTGTTCTGATAACCCCGAGAAGAGTTATAGCATTTATCATAATGGGTCGAGTCGCTAAAGTAAAAGACGAAAAAGTTATATCAGTCAAAGTTCGAAATTTTTTAGTAAAATTGGTTTTTTTGCGAATTTCTCCAATATCTCTGTGTTCTGATAGCCCACAGACGAGGTATAACTTTTATCATGATGTATCGAATCGCTGAACTGAAAAAGGAAAGACTTATATCAGGCAAATTTCAAAATTTTTCAGTATATTTTTTTTGCGAATTTCTCCAATATCTCTGTTTTCTGATAACACCGAGAAGATTTATAACATTTATCATAATGGATCGAGTCGCTAAAGTAAAAGACGAAAAAGTTATATCAGTCAAAGTTCGAAATTTTTTAGTAAAATTGGTTTTTTTGCAAATTTCTCCAATATCTATGTGTTCTGATAGCACACAGAAGAGACATAACTTTTATCAAGATGTATCGAATCGCTGAACTGAAAAAGGAAAGACTTATATCAGGCAAATTTCGAAATCTTTGAGTAAAATTTTTTTTGCGAATTTCTTCAATATCTCTGTGTTCTGATAGCCCAGAGAAGATTTCTAACTTTTATCATAATGGATCGAATCGCTAAAGTGAAAGACGAAATAGTTATATCAGTCAAAGTTCGAAAACTTTGAGGAAAATTTTTTTTGCGAATTTCTCCAATATCTCTGTGTTCTGATAGCCCCGAGAAGAGTTATAACATTTATCATAATGGATCGAATCGCTAAAGTAAAAGACGAAAGTGTTATATCAGTCAAAGTTCGATATTCTTTTATAAAATTGTTTTTTTTCCGAAATTCTCTAATATCTCTGTGTTCAGATAGCCCCGAGAAGAGTTATAACATTTATCATAATAGATCGAATCGCTAAAGAAAAGACGAAAGCGTTATATAAGTCAGAGTTGGAAATTTCTTAGTAAAATTGATTTTTTTGCGAATTTCTCCAATATCTCTGTGTTCTGATAGCCCACAGAAGAGACATAACTTTTATCATGATGTATCGAATCGCTGAACTGAAAAAGTAAAGACTTATATCAGGCAAATTTCGAAATTTTTGAGTAAAATTTTTTTTGCGAATTTCTCCAATATATCTGTGTTCTGGTAGCCCCGAGAAGAGTTATAACATTTATCATAATGGATCGAGTCGCTAAAGTAAAAGACGAAAAAGTTCATTCAGTCAAAGTTCGAAATTTTTTAGTAAAATTGGTTTTTTTGCGAATTTCTCCAATATCTATGTGTTCTGATATCCCACAGAAGAGATATAACTTTTATCATGATGTATCGAATCGCTGAACAGAAAAAGGAAAGACTTATATCAGGCAAATTTCAAAATTTTTGAGTAAAATTTTTTATGCGTATTTCTCCAATATCTCTGTGTTCTGATAGCCCCGAGAAGAGTTATAACATTTATCATAATGGATCGAATCGCTAAAGAAAAGACGAAAGCGTTATATCAGTCAAAGTTGGAAATTGTTTAGTAAAATTGATTTTTTTGCGAATTTCTCCAATATCTCTGTGTTCTGATAGCCCACAGACGAGGTATAACTTTTATCATGATGTATCGAATCGCTGAACTGAAAAAGGAAAGACTTATATCAGGCAAATTTCGAAATTTTTGAGTAAAATTTTTTTTGCGAATTTCTCCAATATCTCTGTGTTCTGATAGCCCAGAGAAGATTTCTAACTTTTATCATAATGGATCCAATCGCTAAAGTGAAAGACGAAATAGTTATATCAGTCAAAGTTCGAAAACTTTGAGGAAAATTTTTTTTGCGAATTTCTCCAATATCTCTGTGTTCTGATAGCCCCGAGAAGAGTTATAACATTTATCATAATGGATCGAATCGCTAAAGTACAAGACGAAAAAGTTAAATCAGTCAAAGTCCGAAATTTTTTAGTAAAATTGGTTTTTTTGCGAATTTCTCCAATATCTATGTGTTCTGATAGCCCACAGAAGAGATATAACTTTTATCATGATGTATCGAATCGCTGAACTGAAAAAGTAAAGACTTATATCAGGCAAATTTCGAAATTTTTGAGTAAAATTTTTTTTGCGAATTTCTCCAATATCTGTGTTCTGATAGCCCCGAGAAGATTTCTAACTTTTATCATAATGGATCGAATCGCTAAAGTGAAAGACGAAAGAGTTATACAGGGTGTCCCATTTTAATGCATCCACGCAAATATTTACGTTCCCTTGCATTTTACTAGAAAATGTTTTAGACAAAAGTTGTATGGTTTCGAGGGGTACATAAGATGGTGTCATTAATTTGACCTCGAATAGTTGCTTAAAGGTCACATGAAGGCTACCTTCAATTTTTTAAATAGAAATGCCTATTTTTTATAGCATATTCTTGTAGCTTATCTCGAGACGTTTCCAAAACACTACAAACAAATGTCTTTCCGTTAAGTATTTTGCGAGTTGTGACGCTTGAAATTTGGTTGGTTATTTTAATACATCCACGCAAATACTTCCGTTCCCTTGCATTTTACAAGAAAATGTTTCAGACAAAAGTTGTATGGTTCAAAGGGGTCCAACCGTTGATGACCATGAACAAGACCTTGAAGTCGATTTTCAAAGTCATTTTAAGATTAACAAGTGTTTTTTCATTGGAAACCCGTATTTTTGATCACGGATTTGGAAAGAGCACAAAATTTTGCATAAAAAATATGTACCAATGTTAGGGCCTAAAAGTGGACCATAGGGGACTTTTAGAAGAAAACAGGTGATTTTATTTTAGCACTACTTTTTGTGGTAAAGTATTTAGCACTACACACGTTAATCAAGCACCCCAAGGGGAACAGAAAACTAGTACGTCCACGTCGTTGTTCCTAGGTTATGCTAAAAGTAGTGCTAAAATAAAATCACATGTTTTCGTCTAAAAGTCCCCTATAGTCCACTTTTAGGCCCTACCATGGGTACATGTTTTTTACGCAAAACTTTCTGCTCTTTCCAAATCCGGGATCAAAAATAGGGGTTCCCAATGAAAGAACACATGTTAATCTTAAAATGACTTTGAAAATCGACTTCAAGGTCAAGTTGAAGGTCATTAATGGTTGGCCCCCTTTGAACAATACAACTTTTGTCTGAAACATTTTCTAGTAAAATGCAAGGGAACGGAAATATTTGCGTGGATGGATTAAAATGGCCCACCAACATTCAAACTTCACAACTCGCAAAATACTTAACGGAAAGACATTTGTTTATAGTGTTTTGGAAACGTCTCGAGATAAGCTACAAGAATATGCCATAAAAAATAGGGAGGTCCATTTAAAAAATTGTAGTTGACCTTCAAGTGACCTTTAAGAAACTATTCGAGGTCAAATTAATGACACCATCTTATGTCCCCCTCGAAACCATACAACTTTTGTCTTAAATATTTTCTTGTAAAATGCGAGGGAACGGAAATATTTGCGTGGAGGGATTAAAATGGGACACCCTATATCAAAGTTCGAAATTTTTGAGTAAAATTTTTTTCACGAATTTCTCCAATATCTGTGTGTTCTGATAACCCGGAGAAGAGTTACAACATTTATCATAATGGATCGAGTCGCTAAAGTAAAAGACGAAAAAGTTATATCAGTCAAAGTTCGAAATTTTTTAGTAAAATTGGTTTTTTTGCGAATTTCTCCAATATCTATGTGTTCTGATAGCCCACAGAAGAGATATAACTTTTATCATGATGTATCGAATCGCTCAACAGAAAAAGGAAAGACTTATATCAGGCAAATTTCAAAATTTTTGAGTAAAATTTTTTTTGCGAATTTCTCCAATATCTCTGTGTTCTGATAGCCCCGAGAAGAGTTATAACATTAATCATAATGGATCGAATCGCTAAAGAAAAGACGAAAGCGTTATATCAGTCAAAGTTGGAAATTTTTTAGTAAAATTGATTTTTTTGCGAATTTCTCCAATATCTCTGTGTTCTGATAGCCCACAGAAGAGATATAACTTTTATCATGATGTATCGAATCGCTGAACTGAAAAAGGAAAGACTTGTATCAGGCAAATTTCAAAATTTTTGAGTAAATTTTTTTTTGCGAATTTCTCCAATATCTCTGTGTTCTGATAACCCCGAGAAGAGTTATAACATTTATCATAATGGATCGAGTCGCTATAATAAAAGACGAAAAAGTTATATCAGGCAAAGTTCAAAATTTTTTAGTAAAATTGGTTTTTTTGCGAATTTCTCCAATATCTCTGTGTTCTGATAGCCCACAGAAGAGATATAACTTTTATCATGATGTATCGAATCGCTGAACTGAAAAAGGAAAGACTTATATCAGGCAAATTTCGAAATATTTGAGTAAATTTTTTTTTGCGATTTTCTCCAATATCTCTGTGTTCTGATAGCCCACAGAAGAGATATAACTTTTATCATGACGTATCGAATCGCTGAACTGAAAAAGGAAAGACTTATATCAGGCAAAATTCGAAATTTTTGAGTAAAATTTTTTTTGCGATTTTCTCCAATATCTCTGTGTTCTGATAGCCCACAGAAGAGATATAACTTTTATCATGATGTATCGAATCGCTGAATTGAAAAAGGAAAGACTTATACCAGGCAAATTTCGAAATTTTTGAGTAAAATTTTTTTGCGATTTTCTCCAATATTTCTGTGTTCTGATAGCACAGAGAAGATTTCTAACTTTTATCATAATGGATCGAATCGCTAAAGTGAAAGACGAAATAGTTATATCAGTCAAAGTTCAAAAATTTTGAGGAAAATTTTTTTTGCGAATTTCTCCAATATCTCTGTGTTCTGATAGCCCCGAGAAGAGTTATAACATTTATCATAATAGATCGAATGGCTAAAGAAAAGACGAAAGCGTTATATCAGTCAAAGTTGGAAATTTCTTAGTAAAATTGATTTTTTTGCGAATTTCTCCAATATCTCTGTGTTCTGATAACCCCGAGAAGAGTTATAACATTTATCATAATGGATCGAGTCGCTAAAGTAAAAGACGAAAAAGTTATATCAGTCAAAGTTCGAAATATTTAGTAAAATTGGTTTTTTTGCGTATTTCTCCAATATCTCTGTGTTCTGATAGCCCGCAGAAGAGATATAACTTTTATCATGATGTATCGAATCGCTGAACTGAAAAAGGAAAGACATATATCAGGCAAATTTCGAAATTTTTGAGTAAAATTTTTTTGCGAATTTCTCCAATATCTCTGCGTTCTGATAGCCCCGAAAAGTGTTATAACTTTTATCATAATGGATCGAATCGCTAAAGAAAAGACGAAAGCGTTATATCAGTCAAAGTTGGAAATTTTTTATTAAAATTGGTTTTTTTGCGAATTTCTCCAATATCTCTGTGTTCTGATAGCCCACAGAAGAGATATAACTTTTATCATGATGTATCGAATCGATGAACTGAAAAAGGAAAGACTTATGTCAGGCAAATTTCAAAATTTTTGAGTAAATTTTTTTTTGCGAATTTCTCCAATATCTCTGTGTTCTGATAACCCCGAGAAGAGTTACAACATTTATCATAACTGATCGAGTCGCTAAAGTAAAAGACGAAAAAGTTATTTCAGTCAAAGTTCGAAATTTTTTAGTAAAATTGGTTTTTTTGCGAATTTCTCCAATATCTATGTGTTCTGATAGCCCACAGAAGAGACATAACTTTTATCAAGATGTATCGAATCGCTGAACTGAAAAAGGAAAGACTTATATCAGGCAAATTTCGAAATATTTGAGTAAAATTTTTTTTGCGAATTTCTCCAATATCTCTGTGTTCTGATAGCCCAGAGAAGATTTATAACTTTTATCATAATGGATCGAATCGCTAAAGTGAAAGACGAAATAGTTATATCAGTCAAAGTTCGAAAATTTTGAGGAAAATTTTTTTTTCGAGTTTCTCCAATATCTCTGTGTTCTGATAGCCCCGAGAAGAGTTATAACATTTATCATAATGGATCGAATCGCTAAAATAAAAGACAAAAGTGTTATATCAGTCAAAGTTCAAAATTTTTTAGTAAAATTGTTTTTTTTTCGAATTTCTCCAATATCTCTGTGTTCTGATAGCCTCGAGAAGAGTTATAACCTTTATCATAATGGACCGAATCGCTAAAGAAAAGACGAAAGCGTTATATCAGTCAAAGTTGGAAATTTTTTATTAAAATTGGTTTTTTTGCGAATTTCTCCAATATCTCTGTGTTCTGATAGCCCCGCAGAAGAGATATAACTTTTATCATGATGTATCGAATCGCTGAACTGGAAAAGTAAAGAATTATATCAGGCAAATTTCAAAATTTTAGAGTAAATTTTTTTTTGCGAATTTCTCCAATATCTCTGTGTTCTGATAACCCCGAGAAGAGTTATAACATTTATCATAATGGATCGAGTCGCTAAAGTAAAAGACGAAAAAGTTATATCAGTCAAAGTTCGAAATATTTAGTAAAATTGGTTTTTTTGCGTATTTCTCCAATATCTCTGTGTTCTGATAGCCCGCAGAAGAGATATAACTTTTATCATGATGTATCGAATCGCTGAACTGAAAAAGGAAAGACATATATCAGGCAAATTTCGAAATTTTTGAGTAAAATTTTTTTGCGAATTTCTCCAATATCTCTGCGTTCTGATAGCCCCGAGAAGTGTTATAACATTTATCATAATGGATCGAATCGCTAAAGAAAAGACGAAAGCGTTATATCAGTCAAAGTTGGAAATTTTTTATTAAAATTGGTTTTTTTGCGAATTTCTCCAATATCTCTGTGTTCTGATAGCCCACAGACGAGGTATAACTTTTATCATGATGTATCGAATCGCTGAACTGAAAAAGGAAAGACTTATATCAGGCAAATTTCAAAATTTTTCAGTATATTTTTTTTTGCGAATTTCTCCAATATCTCTGTGTTCTGATAACACCGAGAAGATTTATAACATTTATCATAATGGATCGAGTCGCTAAAGTAAAAGACGAAAAAGTTAAATCAGTCAAAGTTCGAAATTTTTTAGTAAAATTGGTTTTTTTGCAAATTTCTCCAATATCTATGTGTTCTGATAGCACACAGAAGAGACATAACTTTTATCAAGATGTATCGAATCGCTGAACTGAAAAAGGAAAGACTTATATCAGGCAAATTTCGAAATCTCTGAGTAAAATTTTTTTTGCGAATTTCTCCAATATCTCTGTGTTCTGATAGCCCAGAGAAGATTTCTAACTTTTATCATAATGGATCGAATCGCTAAAGTGAAAGACGAAATAGTTATATCAGTCAAAGTTCGAAAATTTTGAGGAAAATTTTTTTTGCGAATTTCTCCAATATCTCTGTGTTCTGATAGCCCCGAGAAGAGTTATAACATTTATCATAATGGATCGAATCGCTAAAGTAAAAGACGAAAGTGTTATATCAGTCAAAGTTCGATATTCTTTTGTAAAATTGTTTTTTTTCCGAAATTCTCCAATATCTCTGTGTTCAGATAGCCCCGAGAAGAGTTATAACATTTATCATAATAGATCGAATCGCTAAAGAAAAGACGAAAGCGTTATATCAGTTAGAGTTGGAAATTTCTTAGTAAAATTGATTTTTTTGCGAATTTCTCCAATATCTCTGTGTTCTGATAGCCCGCAGAAGAGATATAACTTTTATCATGATGTATCGAATCGCTGAACTGAAAAAGGAAAGACTTATATCAGGCAAATTGCGAAATTTTTGAGTAACATTTTTTTTGCGATTTTCTCCAATATCTCTGTGTTCTGATAGCCCAGAGAAGATTTCTAACTTTTATCATAATGGATCGAATCGCTAAAGTGAAAGACGAAATGGTTATATCAGTCAAAGTTCGAAATTTTTTAGTAAAATTGTTTTTTTTTGCGAATTTCTCCAATATCTCTGTGTTCTGATAACCCCGAGAAGAGTTATAGCATTTATCATAAAGGATCGAGTCGCTAAAGTAAAAGACGAAAAAGTTATATCAGTCAAAGTTCGAAATTTTTTAGTAAAATTGGTTTTTTTGCGAATTTCTCCAATATCTATGTGTTCTGATAGCCCACAGAAGAGATATAACTCTTATCATGATGTATCGAATCGCTGAACAGAAAAAGAAAAGACTTATATCAGGCAAATTTCGAAATTTTTGAGTAAAATTTTTTTTGCGAATTTCTCCAACATCTCTGTGTTCTGATAGCCTCGAGAAGAGTTATAACATTTATCATAATGGATCGAATCGCTAAAGTACAAGACGAAAAGTTAAATCAGTCAAAGTCCGAAATTTTTTAGTAAAATTCGTTTTTTTACGAGTTTCTCCAATATCTATGTGTTCTGATAGCCCACAGAAGAGATATAACTTTTATCATGATGTATCGAATCGCTGAACTGAAAAAGGAAAGACTTATATCAGGCAAATTTCGAAATTTTTGAGTAAAATTTTTTTTGCGAATTTCTCCAATATCTCTGTGTTCTGATAGCCCAGAGAAGATTTCTAACTTTTATCATAATGGATCGAATCGCTAAAGTGAAAGACGAAAGAGTTATACAGGGTGTCCCATTTTAATGCATCCACGCAAATATTTACGTTCGCTTGCATTTTACTAGAAAATGTTTTAGACAAAAGTTGTATGGTTTCGAGGGTACATAAGATGGTGTCATTAATTTGACCTCGAATAGTTGCTTAAAGGTCACATGAAGGCCACCTTCAATTTTTTAAATAGAAATGCCTATTTTTTATAGCGTATTCTTGTAGCTTATCTCGAGACGTTTCCAAAACACTATAAACAAATGTCTTTCCGTTAAGTATTTTGCGAGTTGTGACGCTTGAAATTTGGTTGGTTATTTTAATACATCCACGCAAATACTTCCGTTCCCTTGCATTTTACAAGAAAATGTTTCAGACAAAAGTTGTATGGTTCAAAGGGGTCCAACCGTTGATGACCTTGAACAAGACCTTGAAGTCGATTTTCAAAGTCATTTTAAGATTAACAAGTGTTTTTTCAATGGAAACCCGTATTTTTGATCCCGGATTTGGAAAGAGCACAAAATTTTGCATAAAAAATATGTACCAATGTTAGGGCCTAAAAGTGGACCATAGGGGACTTTTAGAAGAAAACAGGTGATTTTATTTTAGCACTACTTTTTGTGGTAAAGTATTTAGCACTACACACTTTAATCAAGCACCCCAAGGGGAACAGAAATCTACTACGTCCACGTCGTTGTTCCTAAGTTATGCTAAAAGTAGTGCTAAAATAAAATCACATGTTTTCGTCTAAAAGTCCCCTATAGTCCACTTTTAGGCCCTACCATGGGTACATGTTTTTTACGCAAAACTTTGTGCTCTTTCCAAATCCGGGATCAAAAATAGGGGTTCCCAATGAAAAAACACTTGTTAATCTTAAAATGACTTTGAAAATCGACTTCAAGGTCAAGTTCAAGGTCATCAATAGTTGGCCCCCTTTGAACAATACAACTTTTGTCTGAAACATTTTCTAGTAAAATGCAAGGGAACGGAAATATTTGCGTGGATGGATTAAAATGGCCCACCAACATTCAAGCTTCACAACTCGCAAAATACTTAACGGAAAGACATTTGTTTATAGTGTTTTCGAAACGTCTCGAGATAAGCTACAAAAATATGCCATAAAAAATAGGGAGGTCCATTTAAAAAATTGTAGTTGACCTTCAAGTGACCTTTAAGCAACTATTCGAGGTCAAATTAATGACACCATCTTATGTCCCCCTCGAAACCATACAACTTTTGTCTTAAATATTTTCTTGTAAAATGCGAGGGAACGGAAATATTTGCGTGGAGGGATTAAAATGGGACACCCTGTATCAAAGTTCGAAATTTTTGAGTAAAATTTTTTTCGCGAATTTCTCCAATATCTGTGTGTTCTGATAACCCCGAGAAGAGTTACAACATTTATCATAATGGATCGAGTCGCTAAAGTAAAAGACGAAAAAGTTATATCAGTCAAAGTTCGAAATTTTTTAGTAGAATTGGTTTTTTTGCGAATTTCTCCAATATCTCTGTGTTCTGATAGCCCACAGAAGAGATATAACTTTTATCATGATGTATCGAAACGCTCAACAGAAAAAGGAAAGACTTATATCAGGCAAATTTCAAAATTTTTGAGTAAAATTTTTTTTGCGAATTTCTCCAATATCTCTGTGTTCTGATAGCCCCGAGAAGAGTTATAACATTTATCATAATGGATCGAATCGCTAAAGAAAAGACGAAAGCGTTATATCAGTCAAAGTTGGAAATTGTTTAGTAAAATTGATTTTTTTGCGAATTTCTCCAATATCTCTGTGTTCTGATAGCCCACAGACGAGGTATAACTTTTATCATGATGTATCGAATCGCTGAACTGAAAAAGGAAAGACTTATATCAGGCAAATTTCAAAATTTTTTAGTATATTTTTTTTTGCGAATTTCTCCAATATCTCTGTGTTCTGATAACCCCGAGAAGATTTATAACATTTATCATAATGGATAGAGTCGCTAAAGTAAAAGACGAAAAAGTTATATCAGTCAAAGTTCGAAATTTTTTAGTAAAATTGGTTTTTTTGCGAATTTCTCCAATATCTATGTGTTCTGATAGCCCACAGAAGAGATATAACTTTTATCAAGATGTATCGAATCGCTGAACTGAAAAAGGAAAGACTTATATCAGGCAAATTTCGAAATTTTTGAGTAAAATTTTTTTTGCGAATTTCTCCAATATCTCTGTGTTCTGATAGCCCAGAGAAGATTTCTAACTTTATCATAATGGATCGAATCGCTAAAGTGAAAGACGAAATAGTTATATCAGTCAAAGTTCGAAAATTTTGAGGAAAATTTTTTTTGCGAATTTCTCCAATATCTCTGTGTTCTGATAGCCCCGAGAAGAGTTATAACATTTATCATAATGGATCGAATCGCTAAAATAAAAGACAAAAGTGTTATATCAGTCAAAGTTCAAAATTTTTTAGTAAAATTGTTTTTTTTTCGAATTTCTCCAATATCTCTGTGTTCTGATAGCCCCGAGAAGAGTTATAACATTTATCATAATGGATCGAATCGCTAAAGAAAAGACGAAAGCGTTATATCAGTCAAAGTTGGAAATTTTTTATTAAAATTGGTTTTTTTGCGAATTTCTCCAATATCTCTGTGTTCTGATAGCCCCGCAGAAGAGATATAACTTTTATCATGATGTATCGAATCGCTGAACTGGAAAAGTAAAGAATTATATCAGGCAAATTTCGAAATTTTTGAGTAAAATTTTTTTTGCGAATTTCTCCAATATCTCTGTGTTCTGATAGCCCCGAGAAGAGTTATAACATTTATCATAATGGATCGAATCGCTAAAGTACAAGACGAAAAAGTTAAATCTGTCAGTGTCCGAAATTTTTTAGTAAAATTCGTTTTTTTACGAATTTCTCCAATATCTATGTGTTCTGATAGCCCACAGAAGAGATATAACTTTTAGCATGATGTATCGAATCGCTGAACTGAAAAAGGAAAGACTTATATCAGGCAAATTTCGAAATTTTTGAGTAAAATTTTTTTTGCGAATTTCTCCAATATCTCTGTGTTCTGATAGCCCAGAGAAGATTTCTAACTTTTATCATAATGGATCGAATCGCTAAAGTGAAAGACGAAAGAGTTATACAGGGTGTCCCATTTTAATGCATCCACGCAAATATTTACGTTCGCTTGCATTTTACTAGAAAATGTTTTAGACAAAAGTTGTATGGTTTCGAGGGGTACATAAGATGGTGTCATTAATTTGACCTCGAATAGTTACTTAAAGGTCACATGATGGCCACCTTCAATTTTTTAAATAGAAATGCCTATTTTTTATAGCGTATTCTTGTAGCTTATCTCGAGACGTTTCCAAAACACTATAAACAAATGTCTTTCCGTTAAGTATTTTGCGAGTTGTGACGCTTGAAGTTTGGTTGGTTATTTTAATACATCCACGCAAATACTTCCGTTCCCTTGCATTTTACAAGAAAATGTTTCAGACAAAAGTTGTATGGTTCAAAGGGGTCCAACCGTTGATGACATTGAACAAGACCTTGAAGTCGATTTTCAAAGTCATTTTAAGATTAACAAGTGTTTTTTCAATGGAAACCCGTATTTTTGATCCCGGATTTGGAAAGAGCACAAAATTTTGCATAAAAAATGTGTACCAATGTTAGGGCCTAAAAGTGGACCATAGGGGACTTTTAGACGAAAACATGTGATTTTATTTTAGCACTACTTTTTGTGATAAAGTATTTAGCACTACACACGTTAATCAAGCACCCCAAGGGGAACAGAAAACTACTACGTCCACGTCGTTGTTCCTAGGTTATGCTAAAAGTAGTGCTAAAATAAAATCACATGTTTTCGTCTAAAAGTCCCCTATAGTCCACTTTTAGGCCCTACCATGGGTACATGTTTTTTACGCAAAACTTTCTGCTCTTTCCAAATCCGGGATCAAAAATAGGGGTTCCCAATGAAAGAACACATGTTAATCTTAAAATGACTTTGAAAATCGACTTCAAGGTCAAGTTGAAGGTCATTAATGGTTGGCCCCCTTTGAACAATACAACTTTTGTCTGAAACATTTTCTAGTAAAATGCAAGGGAACGGAAATATTTGCGTGGATGTATTAAAATGGCCCACCAACATTCAAGCTTCACAACTCGCAAAATACTTAACGGAAAGACATTTGTTTATAGTGTTTTGGAAACGTCTCGAGATAAGCTACAAAAATATGCCATAAAAAATAGGGAGGTCCATTTAAAAAATTGTAGTTGACCGTCAAGTGGCCTTTAAGCAACTATTCGAGGTCAAATTAATGACACCATCTTATGTTCCCCTCGAAACCATACAACTTTTGTCTTAAATATTTTCTTGTAAAATGCGAGGGAACGGAAATATTTGCGTGGAGGTGTTAAAATGGGACACCGTGTATCAAAGTTCGAAATTTTTGAGTAAAATTTTTTTCGCGAATTTCTCCAATATCTGTGTTCTGATAACCCCGAGAAGAGTTACAACATTTATCATAATGGATCGAGTCGCTAAAGTAAAAGACGAAAAAGTTATATATGTCAAAGTTCGAAATTTTTTAGTAAAATTGGTTTTTTTGCGAATTTCTCCAATATCTATGTGTTCTGATATACCACAGAAGAGATATAACTTTTATCATGATGTATCGAATCGCTGAACAGAAAAAGGAAAGACTTATATCAGGCATATTTCGAAATTTTGAGTAAAATTTCTTTTGCGAATTTCTCCAATATCTCTGTGTTCTGATAGCCCCGAGAAGAGTTATAACATTTATCATAATGGATCGACTCGCTAAAGAAAAGACGAAAGCGTTATATCAGTCAAAGTTGGAAATTTTTTAGTAAAATTGATTTTTTTGCGAATTTCTCCAATATCTCAGTGTTCTGATAGCCCACAGAAAAGATATAACTTTTATCATGATGTATCGAATCGCTGAACTGAAAAAGGAAAGACTTATATCAGGCAAATTTCAAAAATTTTGAGTAAATTTTTTTTTGCGAATTTCTACAATATCTCTGTGTTCTGATAACCCCGAGAAGAGTTATAACATTTATCATAATGGATCGAGTCGCTATAATAAAAGACGAAAAAGTTATATCAGGCAAAGTTCAAAATTTTTTAGTAAAATTGGTTTTTTTGCGAATTTCTCCAATATCTCTGTGTTCTGATAGCCCACAGAAGAGATATAACTTTTATCATGATGTATCGAATCGCTGAACTGAAAAAGGAAAGACTTATATCAGGCAAATTTCGAAATTTTTGAGTAAAATTTTTTTTGCGATTTTCTCCAATATCTCTGTGTTCTGATAGCCCACAGAAGAGATATAACTTTTATCATGACGTATCGAATCGCTGAACTGAAAAAGGAAAGACTTATATCAGGCAAAATTCGAAATTTTTGAGTAAAATTTTTTTTGCGATTTTCTCCAATATCTCTGTGTTCTGATAGCCCACAGAAGAGATATAACTTTTATCATGATGTATCGAATCGCTGAACTGAAAAAGGAAAGACTTATATCAGGCAAATTTCGAAATTTTTGATTAAAATTTTTTTGCGATTTTCTCCAATATCTCTGTGTTCTGATAGCCCAGAGAAGATTTCTAACTTTTATCATAATGGATCGAATCGCTAAAGTGAAAGACGAAATAGTTATATCAGTCAAAGTTCAAAAATTTTTAGGAAAATTTTTTTTGCGAATTTCTCCAATATCTCTGTGTTCTGATAGCCCCGAGAAGAGTTATAACATTTATCATAATAGATCGAATCGCTAAAGAAAAGACGAAAGCGTTATATCAGTCAAAGTTGGAAATTTCTTAGTAAAATTGATTTTTTTGCGAATTTCTCCAATATCTCTGTGTTCTGATAGCCCACAGAAGAGATATAACTTTTATCATGATGTATCGAATCGCTGAACTGAAAAAGTAAAGACTTATATCAGGCAAATTTCGAAATTTTTGAGTAAAATTTTTTTTGCGAATTTCTCCAATATCTCTGTGTTCTGATAGCCCCGAGAAGAGTTATAACATTTATCATAATGGATCGAATCGCTAAAGAAAAGACGAAAGCGTTATATCAGTCAAAGTTGGAAATTTTTTATTAAAATTGGTTTTTTTGCGAATTTCTCCAATATCTCTGTGTTCTGATAGCACACAAAAGAGATATAACTTTTATCATGATGTATCGAATCGATGAACTGAAAAAGAAAAGACTTATGTCAGGCAAATTTCAAAATTTTTGAGTAAAATTTTTTTTGCGAATTTCTCCAATATCTCTGTGTTCTGATAACCCCGAGAAGAGTTACAACATTTATCATAATGGATCGAGTCGCTAAAGTAAAAGACGAAAAAGTTCATTCAGTCAAAGTTCGAAATTTTTTAGTAAAATTGGTTTTTTTGCGAATTTCTCCAATATCTATGTGTTATGATATCCCACAGAAGAGATATAACTTTTATCATGATGTATCGAATCGCTGAACAGAAAAAGGAAAGACTTATATCAGGCAAATTTCAAAATTTTTGAGTAAAATTTTTTTTGCGTATTTCTCCAATATCTCTGTGTTCTGATAGCCCCGAGAAGAGTTATAACATTTATCATAATGGATCGAATCGCTAAAGAAAAGACGAAAGCGTTATATCAGTCAAAGTTGGAAATTGTTTAGTAAAATTGATTTTTTTGCGAATTTCTCCAATATCTCTGTGTTCTGATAGCCCCGAGAAGAGTTATAACATTTATCATAATAGATCGAATCGCTAAAGAAATGACGAAAGCGTTATATCAGTCAAAGTTGGAAATTTCTTAGTAAAATTGATTTTTTTGCGAATTTCTCCAATATCTCTGTGTTCTGATAGCCCACAGAAGAGATATAACTTTTATCATGATGTATCGAATCGCTGAACTGAAAAAGTAAAGACTTATATCAGGCAAATTTCGAAATTTTTGAGTAAAATTTTTTTTGCGAATTTCTCCAATATCTCTGTGTTCTGGTAGCCCCGAGAAGAGTTATAACATTTATCATAATGGATCGAATCGCTAAAGAAAAGACGAAAGCGTTATATCAGTCAAAGTTGGAAATTTTTTATTAAAATTGGTTTTTTTGCGAATTTCTCCAATATCTCTGTGTTCTGATAGCACACAAAAGAGATATAACTTTTATCATGATGTATCGAATCGATGAACTGAAAAAGAAAAGACTTATGTCAGGCAAATTTCAAAATTTTTGAGTAAATTTTTTTTTGCGAATTTCTCCAATATCTCTGTGTTCTGATAACCCCGAGAAGAGTTACAACATTTATCATAATGGATCGAGTCGCTAAAGTAAAAGACGAAAAAGTTCATTCAGTCAAAGTTCGAAATTTTTTAGTAAAATTGGTTTTTTTGCGAATTTCTGCAATATCTATGTGTTCTGATATCCCACAGAAGAGATATAACTTTTATCATGATGTATCGAATCGCTGAACAGAAAAAGGAAAGACTTATATCAGGCAAATTTCAAAATTTTTGAGTAAAATTTTTTTTGCGTATTTCTCCAATATCTCTGTGTTCTGATAGCCCCGAGAAGAGTTATAACATTTATCATAATGGATCGAATCGCTAAAGAAAAGACGAAAGCGTTATATCAGTCAAAGTTGGAAATTGTTTAGTAAAATTGATTTTTTTGCGAATTTCTCCAATATCTCTGTGTTCTGATAGCCCACAGACGAGGTATAACTTTTATCATGATGTATCGAATCGCTGAACTGAAAAAGGAAAGACATATATCAGGCAAATTTCAAAATTTTTTAGTATATTTTTTTTTGCGAATTTCTCCAATATCTCTGTGTTCTGATAACACCGAGAAGATTTATAACATTTATCATAATGGATAGAGTCGCTAAAGTAAAAGACGAAATGTTAAATCAGTCAAAGTTCGAAATTTTTTAGTAAAATTGGTTTTTTTGCAAATTTCTCCAATATCTATGTGTTCTGATAGCACACAGAAGAGACATAACTTTTATCAAGATGTATCGAATCGCTGAACTGAAAAAGGAAAGACTTATATCAGGCAAATTTCGAAATTTCTGAGTAAAATTTTTTTTGCGAATTTCTCCAATATCTCTGTGTTCTGATAGCCCAGAGAAGATTTCTAACTTTTATCATAATGGATCGAATCGCTAAAGTGAAAGACGAAATAGTTATATCAGTCAAAGTTCGAAAACTTTGAGGAAAATTTTTTTTGCGAATTTCTCCAATATCTCTCTGTTCTGATAGCCCCGAGAAGAGTTATAACATTTATCATAATGGATCGAATCGCTAAAGTAAAAGACGAAAGTGTTATATCAGTCAAAGTTCGATATTCTTTTGTAAAATTGTTTTTTTTCCGAAATTCTCCAATATCTCTGTGTTCAGATAGCCCCGAGAAGAGTTATAACATTTATCATAATAGATCGAATCGCTAAAGAAAAGACGAAAGCGTTATATCAGTCAAAGTTGGAAATTTTTTATTAAAATTGGTTTTTTTGCGAATTTCTCCAATATCTCTGTGTTCTGATAGCCCCGCAGAAGAGATATAACTTTTATCATGATGTATCGAATCGCTGAACAGAAAAGGTAAAGAATTATATCAGGCAAATTTCGAAATTTTTGAGTAAAATTTTTTTTGCGAATTTCTCCAATATCTCTGTGTTCTGATAGCCCCGAGAAGAGTTATAACATTTATCATAATGGATCGAATCGCTAAAGTACAAGACGAAAAAGTTAAATCAGTCAAAGTCCGAAATTTTTTAGTAAAATTCGTTTTTTTACGAATTTCTCCAATATCTATGTGTTCTGATAGCCCACAGAAGAGATATAACTTTTATCATGATGTATCGAATCGCTGAACTGAAAAAGGAAAGACTTATATCAGGCAAATTTCGAAATTTTTGAGTAAAATTTTTTTTGCGAATTTCTCCAATATCTCTGTGTTCTGATAGCCCAGAGAAGATTTCTACCTTTTATCATAATGGATCGAATCGCTAAATAGAAAGACGAAAGAGTTATACAGGGTGTCCCATTTTAATGCATCCACGCAAATATTTACGTTCGCTTGCATTTTACTAGAAAATGTTTTAGACAAAAGTTGTATGGTTTCGAGGGTTACATAAGATGGTGTCATTAATTTGACCTCGAATAGTTGCTTAAAGGTCACATGAAGGCCACCTTCAATTTTTTAAATAGAAATGCCTATTTTTTATAGCGTATTCTTGTAGCTTATCTCGAGACGTTTCCAAAACACTATAAACAAATGTCTTTCCGTTAAGTATTTTGCGAGTTGTGACGCTTCAAATTTGGTTGGTTATTTTAATACATCCACGCAAATACTTCCGTTCCCTTGCATTTTACAAGAAAATGTTTCAGACAAAAGTTGTATGGTTCAAAGGGGTCCAACCGTTGATGACCTTAAACAAGACCTTGAAGTCGATTTTCAAAGTCATTTTAAGATAAACAAGTGTTTTTTCAATGGAAACCCGTATTTTTGATCCCGGATTTGGAAAGAGCACAAAATTTTGCATAAAAAATATGTACCAATGTTAGGGCCTAAAAGTGGACCATAGGGGACTTTTAGACGAAAACAGGTGATTTTATTTTAGCACTACTTTTTGTGATAAAGTATTTAGCACTACACACGTTAATCAAGCACCCCAAGGGGAACAGAAAACTACTACGTCCACGTCGTTGTTCCTAGGTTATGCTAAAGGTAGTGCTAAAATAAAATCACATGTTTTCGTCTAAAAGTCCCCTATAGTCCACTTTTGGGCCCTACCATGGGTACATGTTTTTTACGCAAAACTTTGTGCTCTTTCCAAATCCGGGATCAAAAATAGGGGTTCCCAATGAAAAAACACATGTTAATCTTAAAATGACTTTGAAAATCGACTTCAAGGTCAAGTTGAAGGTCATTAATGGTTGGCCCCCTTTGAACAATACAACTTTTGTCTGAAACATTTTCTAGTAAAATGCAAGGGAACGGAAATATTTGCGTGGATGTATTAAAATGGCCCTCCAACATTCAAGCTTCACAACTCGCAAAATACTTAACGGAAAGACATTTGTTTATAGTGTTTTGGAAACGTCTCGAGATAAGCTACAAAAATATGCCATAAAAAATAGGGAGGTCCATTTAAAAAATTGTAGTTGACCGTCAAGTGGCCTTTAAGCAACTATTCGAGGTCAAATTAATGACAACATCTTATGTTCCCCTCGAAACCATACAACTTTTGTCTTAAATATTTTCTTGTAAAATGCGAGGGAACGGAAATATTTGCGTGGAGGTGTTAAAATGGGACACCCTGTATCAAAGTTCGAAATTTTTGAGTAAAATTTTTTTCGCGAATTTCTCCAATATCTGTGTGTTCTGATAACCCCGAGAAGAATTACAACATTTATCATAATGGATCGAGTCGCTAAAGTAAAAGACGAAAAAGTTATATATGTCAAAGTTCGAAATTTTTTAGTAAAATTGGTTTTTTTGCGAATTTCTCCAATATCTATGTGTTCTGATATACCACAGAAGAGATATAACTTTTATCATGATGTATCGAATCGCTGAACAGAAAAAGGAAAGACTTATATCAGGCATATTTCGAAATTTTGAGTAAAATTTTTTTTGCGAATTTCTCCAATATCTCTGTGTTCTGATAACCCCGAGAAGAGTTATAACATTTATCATAATGGATCGAGTCGCTAAAGTAAAAGACGAAAAAGTTATATCAGTCAAAGTTCGAAATTTTTTAGTAAAATTGGTTTTTTTTCGAATTTCTCCAATATCTATGTGTTCTGATAGCCCACAGAAGAGATATAACTTTTATCATGATGTATCGAATCGCTCAACAGAAAAAGGAAAGACTTATATCAGGCAAATTTCAAAATTTTTGAGTAAAATTTTTTTTGCGAATTTCTCCAATATCTCTGTGTTCTGATAGCCCCGAGAAGAGTTATAACATTTATCATAATGGATCGAATCGCTAAAGAAAAGACGAAAGCGTTATATCAGTCAAAGTTGGAAATTTTTTAGTAAAATTGATTTTTTTGCGAATTTCTCCAATATCTCAGTGTTCTGATAGCCCACAGAAGAGATATAACTTTTATCATGATGTATCGAATCGCTGAACTGAAAAAGGAAAGACTTATATCAGGCAAATTTCAAAATTTTTGTGTAAATTTTTTTTTGCGAATTTCTACAATATCTCTGTGTTCTGATAACCCCGAGAAGAGTTATAACATTTATCATAATGGATCGAGTCGCTATAATAAAAGACGAAAAAGTTATATCAGGCAAAGTTTAAAATTTTTTAGTAAAATTGGTTTTTTTGCGAATTTCTCCAATATCTCTGTGTTCTGATAGCCCACAGAAGAGATATAACTTTTATCATGATGTATCGAATCGCTGAACTGAAAAAGGAAAGACTTATATCAGGCAAATTTCGAAATTTTTGAGTAAAATTTTTTTTGCGATTTTCTCCAATATCTCTGTGTTCTGATAGCCCACAGAAGAGATATAACTTTTATCATGACGTATCGAATCGCTGAACTGAAAAAGGAAAGACTTATATCAGGCAAAATTCGAAATTTTTGAGTAAAATTTTTTTTGCGATTTTCTCCAATATCTCTGTGTTCTGATAGCCCACAGAAGAGATATAACTTTTATCATGATGTATCGAATCGCTGAACTGAAAAAGGAAAGACTTATATCAGGCAAATTTCGAAATTTTTGAGTAAAATTTTTTTGCGATTTTCTCCAATATTTCTGTGTTCTGATAGCACAGAGAAGATTTCTAACTTTTATCATAATGGATCGAATCGCTAAAGTGAAAGACGAAATAGTTATATCAGTCAAAGTTCAAAAATTTTTAGGAAAATTTTTTTTGCGAATTTCTCCAATATCTCTGTGTTCTGATAGCCCCGAGAAGAGTTATAACATTTATCATAATAGATCGAATCGCTAAAGAAAAGACGAAAGCGTTATATCAGTCAAAGTTGGAAATTTCTTAGTAAAATTGATTTTTTTGCGAATTTCTCCAATATCTCTGTGTTCTGATAGCCCACAGAAGAGATATAACTTTTATCATGATGTATCGAATCGCTGAACTGAAAAAGTAAAGACTTATATCAGGCAAATTTCGAAATTTTTGAGTAAAATTTTTTTTGCGAATTTCTCCAATATCTCTGTGTTCTGGTAGCCCCGAGAAGAGTCATAACATTTATCATAATGGATCGAATCGCTAAAGAAAAGACGAAAGCGTTATATCAGTCAAAGTTGGAAATTTTTTATTAAAATTGGTTTTTTTGCGAATTTCTCCAATATCTCTGTGTTCTGATAGCACACAAAAGAGATATAACTTTTATCATGATGTATCGAATCGATGAACTGAAAAAGAAAAGACTTATGTCAGGCAAATTTCAAAATTTTTGAGTAAATTTTTTTTTGCGAATTTCTCCAATATCTCTGTGTTGTGATAACCCCGAGAAGAGTTACAACATTTATCATAATGGATCGAGTCGCTAAAGTAAAAGACGAAAAAGTTCATTCAGTCAAAGTTCGAAATTTTTTAGTAAAATTGGTTTTTTTGCGAATTTCTCCAATATCTATGTGTTCTGATATCCCACAGAAGAGATATAACTTTTATCATGATGTATCGAATCGCTGAACAGAAAAAGGAAAGACTTATATCAGGCAAATTTCAAAATTTTTGAGTAAAATTTTTTTTGCGTATTTCTCCAATATCTCTGTGTTCTGATAGCCCCGAGAAGAGTTATAACATTTATCATAATGGATCGAATCGCTAAAGAAAAGACGAAAGCGTTATATCAGTCAAAGTTGGAAATTGTTTAGTAAAATTGATTTTTTTGCGAATTTCTCCAATATCTCTGTGTTCTGATAGCCCACAGACGAGGTATAACTTTTATCATGATGTATCGAATCGCTGAACTGAAAAAGGAAAGACTTATATCAGGCAAATTTCAAAATTTTTTAGTATATTTTTTTTTGCGAATTTCTCCAATATCTCTGTGTTCTGATAACCCCGAGAAGATTTATAACATTTATTATAATGGATAGAGTCGCTAAAGTAAAAGACGAAAAAGTTATATCAGTCAAAGTTCGAAATTTTTTAGTAAAATTGGTTTTTTTGCGAATTTCTCCAATATCTATGTGTTCTGATAGCCCACAGAAGAGACATAACTTTTATCAAGATGTATCGAATCGCTGAACTGAAAAAGGAAAGACTTATATCAGGCAAATTTCGAAATCTTTGAGTAAAATTTTTTTTGCGAATTTCTCCAATATCTCTGTGTTCTGATAGCCCAGAGAAGATTTCTAACTTTTATCATAATGGATCGAATCGCTAAAGTGAAAGACGAAATAGTTATATCAGTCAAAGTTCGAAAATTTTGAGGAAAATTTTTTTTGCGAGTTTCTCCAATATCTCTGTGTTCTGATAGCCCCGAGAAGAGTTATAACATTTATCATAATGGATCGAATCGCTAAAATAAAAGACAAAAGTGTTATATCAGTCAAAGTTCAAAATTTTTTAGTAAAATTGTTTTTTTTTCGAATTTCTCCAATATCTCTGTGTTCTGATAGCCTCGAGAAGAGTTATAACCTTTATCATAATGGACCGAATCGCTAAAGAAAAGACGAAAGCGTTATATCAGTCAAAGTTGGAAATTTTTTATTAAAATTGGTTTTTTTGCGAATTTCTCCAATATCTCTGTGTTCTGATAGCCCCGCAGAAGAGATATAACTTTTATCATGATGTATCGAATCGCTGAACTGAAAAAGTAAAGAATTATATCAGGCAAATTTCGAAATTTTTGAGTAAAATTTTTTTTGCGAATTTCTCCAATATCTCTGTGTTCTGATAGCCCCGAGAAGAGTTATAACATTTGTCATAATGGATCGAATCGCTAAAGTACAAGACGAAAAAGTTAAATCAGTCAGTGTCCGAAATTTTTTAGTAAAATTCGTTTTTTTACGAATTTCTCCAATATCTATGTGTTCTGATAGCCCACAGAAGAGATATAACTTTTATCATGATGTATCGAATCGCTGAACTGAAAAAGGAAAGACTTATATCAGGCAAATTTCGAAATTTTTGAGTAAAATTTTTTTTGCGATTTTCTCCAATATCTCTGTGTTCTGATAGCCCAGAGAAGATTTCTAACTTTTATCATAATGGATCGAATCGCTAAAGTGAAAGACGAAAGAGTTATACAGGGTGTCCCATTTTAATGCATCCACGCAAATATTTACGTTCCCTTGCATTTTACTAGAAAATGTTTTAGACAAAAGTTGTATGGTTTCGAGGGGTACATAAGATGGTGTCATTAATTTGACCTCGAATAGTTGCTTAAAGGTCACATGAAGGCCACCTCCAATTTTTTAAATAGAAATGCATATTTTTTATAGCGTATTCTTGTAGCTTATCTCGAGTCGTTTCCAAAACACTATAAACAAATGTCTTTCCGTTAAGTATTTTGCGAGTTGTGACGCTTGAAATTTGGTTGGTTATTTTAATACATCCACGCAAATACTTCCGTTCCCTTGCATTTTACAAGAAAATGTTTCAGACAAAAGTTGTATGGTTCAAAGGGGTCCAACCGTTGATGACCTTGAACAAGACCTTGAAGTCGATTTTCAAAGTCATTTTAAGATTAACAAGTGTTTTTTCAATGGAAACCCGTATTTTTGATCCCGGATTTGGAAAGAGCACAAAATTTTGCATAAAAAATGTGTACCAATGTTAGGGCCTAAAAGTGGACCATAGGGGACTTTTAGACGAAAACAGGTGATTTTATTTTAGCACTACTTTTTGTGATAAAGTATTTAGCACTACACACGTTAATCAAGCACCCCAAGGGGAACAGAAAACTACTACGTCCACGTCGTTGTTCCTAGGTTATGCTAAAAGTAGTGCTAAAATAAAATCACATGTTTTCTTCTAAAAGTCCCCTATAGTCCACTTTTAGGCCCTACCATTGGTACATGTTTTTTACGCAAAACTTTGTGCTCTTTCCAAATCCGGGATCAAAAATAGGGGTTCCCAATGAAAGAACACATGTTAATCTTAAAATGACTTTGAAAATCGACTTCAAGGTCAAGTTGAAGGTCATTAATGGTTGGCCCCCTTTGAACAATACAACTTTTGTCTGAAACATTTTCTAGTAAAATGCAAGGGAACGGAAATATTTGCGTGGATGGATTAAAATGGCCCACCAACATTCAAGCTTCACAACTCGCAAAATACTTAACGGAAAGACATTTGTTTATAGTGTTTTGGAAACGTCTCGAGATAAGCTACAAAAATATGCCATAAAAAATAGGGAGGTCCATTTAAAAAATTGTAGTTGACCTTCAAGTGGCCTTTAAGCAACTATTCGAGGTCAAATTAATGACACCATCTTATGTTCCCCTCGAAACCATACAACTTTTGTCTTAAATATTTTCTTGTAAAATGCGAGGGAACGGAAATATTTGCGTGGAGGTGTTAAAATGGGACACCCTGTATCAAAGTTCGAAATTTTTGAGTAAAATTTTTTTCGCGAATTTCTCCAATATCTGTGTGTTCTGATAACCCCGAGAAGAGTTACAACATTTATCATAATGGATCGAGTCGCTAAAGTAAAAGACGAAAAAGTTATATATGTCAAAGTTCGAAATTTTTTAGTAAAATTGGTTTTTTTGCGAATTTCTCCAATATCTATGTGTTCTGATATACCACACAAGAGATATAACTTTTATCATGATGTATCGAATCGCTGAACAGAAAAAGGAAAGACTTATATCAGGCATATTTCGAAATTTTGAGTAAAATTTTTTTTGCGAATTTCTCCAATATCTCTGTGTTCTGATAACCCCGAGAAGAGTTATAACATTTATCATAATGGATCGAGTCGCTAAAGTAAAAGACGAAAAAGTTATATCAGTCAAAGTTCGAAATTTTTTAGTAAAATTGGTTTTTTTTCGAATTTCTCCAATATCTATGTGTTCTGATAGCCCACAGAAGAGATATAACTTTTATCATGATGTATCGAATCGCTCAACAGAAAAAGGAAAGACTTATATCAGGCAAATTTCAAAATTTTTGAGTAAAATTTTTTTTGCGAATTTCTCCAATATCTCTGTGTTCTGATAGCCCCGAGAAGAGTTATAACATTTATCATAATGGATCGAATCGCTAAAGAAAAGACGAAAGCGTTATATCAGTCAAAGTTGGAAATTTTTTAGTAAAATTGATTTTTTTGCGAATTTCTCCAATATCTCTGTGTTCTGATAGCCCACAGAAGAGATATAACTTTTATCATGATGTATCGAATCGCTGAACTGAAAAAGGAAAGACTTATATCAGGCAAATTTCAAAATTTTTGAGTAAATTTTTTTTTGCGAATTTCTCCAATATCTCTGTGTTCTGATAACCCCGAGAAGAGTTATAACATTTATCATAATGGATCGAGTCGCTATAATAAAAGACGAAAAAGTTATATCAGTCAAAGTTCGAAATTTTTTAGTAAAATTGGTTTTTTTTCGAATTTCTCCAATATCTATGTGTTCTGATAGCCCACAGAAGAGATATAACTTTTATCATGATGTATCGAATCGCTGAACTGAAAAAGGAAAGACTTATATCAGGCAAATTTCGAAATTTTTGAGTAAAATTTTTTTTGCGATTTTCTCCAATATCTCTGTTTTCTGATAGCCCACAGAAGAGATATAACTTTTATCATGATGTATCGATCGCTGAACTGAAAAAGGAAAGACTTATATCAGGCAAAATTCGAAATTTTTGAGTAAAATTTTTTTTGCGATTTTCTCCAATATCTCTGTGTTCTGATAGCCCACAGAAGAGATATAACTTTTATCATGATGTATCGAATCGCTGAACTGAAAAAGGAAAGACTTATATCAGGCAAATTTCGAAATTTTTGAGTAAAATTTTTTTGCGATTTTCTCCAATATTTCTGTGTTCTGATAGCACAGAGAAGATTTCTAACTTTTATTATAATGGATCGAATCGCTAAAGTGAAAGACGAAATAGTTATATCAGTCAAAGTTCAAAAATTTTGAGGAAAATTTTTTTTGCGAATTTCTCCAATATCTCTGTGTTCTGATAGCCCCGAGAAGAGTTATAACATTTATCATAATAGATCGAATCGCTAAAGAAAAGACGAAAGCGTTATATCTGTCAAAGTTGGAAATTTCTTAGTAAAATTGATTTTTTTGCGAATTTCTCCAATATCTCTGTGTTCTGATAACCCCGAGAAGAGTTATAACATTTATCATAATGGATCGAGTCGCTAAAGTAAAAGACGAAAAAGTTAAATCAGTCAAAGTTCGAAATATTTAGTAAAATTGGTTTTTTTGCGTATTTCTCCAATATCTCTGTGTTCTGATAGCCCGCAGAAGAGATATAACTTTTATCATGATGTATCGAATCGCTGAACTGAAAAAGGAAAGACATATATCATGCAAATTTCGAAATTTTTGAGTAAAATTTTTTTGCGAATTTCTCCAATATCTCTGCGTTCTGATAGCCCCGAGAAGTGTTATAACATTTATCATAATGGATCGAATCGCTAAAGAAAAGACGAAAGCGTTATATCAGTCAAAGTTGGAAATTTTTTATTAAAATTGGTTTTTTTGCGAATTTCTCCAATATCTATGTGTTCTGGTAGCCCCGAGAAGAGTTATAACATTTATCATAATGGATCGAATCGCTAAAGTAAAAGACGAAAAAGTTAAATCAGTCAAAGTCCGAAATTTTTTATTAAAATTGGTTTTTTTGCGAATTTCTCCAATATCTCTGTGTTCTGATAACCCCGAGAAGAGTTATAACATTTATCATAATGGATCGAGTCGCTAAAGTAAAAGACGAAAAAGTTATATCAATCAAAGTTCGAAATTTTTTAGTAAAATTGGTTTTTTTGCGAATTTCTCCAATATCTATGTGTTCTGATAGCCCACAGAAGAGATGTAACTTTTATCATGATGTATCCAATCGCTGAAAAGAAAAAGGAAAGACTTATATCAGGCAAATTTCGAAATTTTTGAGTAAAATTTTTTTTGCGAATTTCTTCAATATCTCTGTGTTCTGATAGCCCAGAGAATATTTCTAACTTTTATCATAATGGATCGAATCGCTAAAGTGAAAGACGAAATAGTTATATCAGTCAAAGTTCGAAAATTTTGAGGAAAATTTATTTTGCGAATTTCTCCAATATCTCTGTGTTCTGATAGCCCCGAGAAGAGTTATAACATTTGTCATAATGGATCAAATCGCTAAAGAAAAGACGAAAGCGTTATATCAGTCAAAGTTGGAAATTTTTTAGTATAATTGACTTTTTTGCGAATTTCTCCAATATCTATGTGTTCTGATAGCCCACAGAAGAGATATAACTTTTATCATGATGTATCGAATCGCTGAACAGAAAAAGGAAAGACTTATATCAGGCAAATTTCGAAATTTTTGAGTAAAATTTTTTTTGCGAATTTCTCCAATATCTCTGTGCTCTGATAGCCCCGAGAAGATTTCTAACTTTTATCATAATGGATCGAATCGCTAAAGTGAAAGACGAAAGAGTTATACAGGGTGTCCCATTTTAATGCATCCACGCAAATATTTACGTTCCCTTGCATTTTACTAGAAAATGTTTTAGACAAAAGTTGTATGGTTTCGAGGGGTACATAAGATGGTGCCATTAATTTGACCTCGAATTGTTGCTTAAAGGTCACATGAAGGCCACCTTCAATTTTTTAAATAGAAATGCCGATTTTTTATAGCGTATTCTTGTAGCTTATCTCGAGACGTTTCCAAAACACTATAAACAAATGTCTTTCCGTTAAGTATTTTGCGAGTTGTGACGCTTGAAATTTGGTTGGTTATATTAATACATCCACGCAAATACTACCGTTCCCTTGCATTTTACAAGAAAATGTTTCAGACAAAAGTTGTATGGTTCAAAGCGGTCCAACCGATGATTACCTTGAACTTGACCTTGAAGTCGATTTTCAAAGTCATTTTAAGATTAACAAGTGTTTTTTCAATGGAAACCCGTATTTTTGATCCCGGATTTGGAAAGAGCATAAAATTTTGCATAAAAAATATGTACCAATGTTAGGGCCTAAAAGTGGACCATAGGGGACTTTTAGACGAAAACAGGTGATTTTATTTTAGCACTACTCTTTGTGATAAAGTAGTTAGCACTACACACGTTAATCAAGCACCCCAAGGGCAACAGAAAACTACTACGTCCACGTCATTGTTCCTGGGTTATGCTAAAAGTAGTGCTAAAATAAAATCACTTGTTTTCGTCTAAAAGTCCCCTATAGTCCACTTTTAGGCCCTACCATGGGTACATATTTTTTACGCAAAACTTTGTTCTCTTTCCAAATCCGGGATCAAAAATAGGGGTTTCCAATGAAAAAATACTTGTTAGTCTTAAATGACTTTGAAAATCGACTTCATGGTCAAGTTCAAGGTCATCAATGGTTGGCCCCCTTTGAACAATACAACTTTTGTCTGAAACATTTTCTAGTAAAATGCAAGGGAACGGAAATATTTGCGTGGATGGATTAAAATGGCCCACCAACATTCAAGCTTCACAACTCACAAAATACTTAAAGGAAAGACATTTGTTTATAGTGTTTTGGGTACGTCTCGAGATAAGCTACAAGAATATGCCATAAAAAATAGGGAGGTCCATTTAAAAAATTGTAGTTGACCTTCATGTGACTTTTAAGCAACTATTCGAGGTCAAATTAATGACACCATCTTATGTCCCCCTCGAAACCATACAACTTTTGTCTTAAATATTTTCTTGTAAAATGCGAGGGAACGGAAATATTTGCGTGGAGGGGTTAAAATGGGACACCCTGTATCAAAGTTCGAAATTTTTGAGTAAAATTTTTTTCGCGAATTTCTCCAATATTTCTGTTTTCTGATAGCCCCCAGAAGAGTTCTAACTTTTATCATGATGGATCGAATCGCTAAAGTGAAAAACGAAAGACTTATATCAGTCAAAGTTCGAAATCTTTGAGTAAAATTTTTTTCGCGAATTTCTCCAATATCTCTGTGTTCTGATAGCCCCCAGAATAGTTCTAACTTTTATCATTATGGATCGAGTCGCTAAAGTGAAAAACAAAAGACTTATATCAGTCAAAGTTCGAAATATTTGAGTAAAATTTTTTTCGCGAATTTCTCCAATATCTCTGTGTTCTGATAGCCCCCAGAATAGTTCTAACTTTTATCATGATCGATCGAGTCGCTAAAGTGAAAAACGAAAGACTTATATCCGTCAAAGTTCGAAATATGTGAGTAAATTTTTTTTGCGAATTTCTCCAATATCTCTGTGTTCTGATAACCCCGAGAAGAGTTACAACATTTATCATAATGGATCGAGTCGCTAAAGTAAAAGACGAAAAAGTTATATCATTCAAAGTTCGAAATTTTTTAGTAAAATTGGTTTTTTTGCGAATTTCTCCAATATCTATGTGTTCTGATAGCCCACAGAAGAGATATAACTTTTATCATGATGTATCGAATCGCTGAACAGAAAAAGGAAAGACTTATATCAGGCAAATTTCGAAAATTTTGAGGAAAATTTTTTTTGCGAATTTCTCCTATATCTCTGTGTTCTGATAGCCCAGAGAAGCTTTCTAACTTTTATCATAATGGATCGAATCGCTAAAGTGAAAGACGAAATAGTTATATCAGTCAAAGTTCGAAAATTTTGAGGAAAATTTATTTTGCGAATTTCTCCAATATCTCTGTGTTCTGATAGCCCCGAGAAGAGTTATAACATTTATCATAATGGATCGAATCGCTAAAGAAAAGACGAAAGCGTTATATCAGTCAAAGTTGGAAATTTTTTAGTAAAATTGATTTTTTTGCGAATTTGTCCAATATCTCTGTGTTCTGATAGCCCACAGAAGAGATATAACTTTTATCATGATGTATCGAATCGCTGAACAGAAAAAGGAAAGACTTATATCAGGCAAATTTCAAAATTTTTGAGTAAAATTTTTTTTGCGAATTTCTCCAATATCTCTGTGTTCTGATAGCCCCGAGAAGAGTTATAACATTTATCATAATGGATCGAATCGCTAAAGAAAAGACGAAAGCGTTATATCAGTCAAAGTTGGAAATTGTTTAGTAAAATTGATTTTTTTGCGAATTTCTCCAATATCTCTGTGTTCTGATAGCCCACAGACGAGGTATAACTTTTATCATGATGTATCGAATCGCTGAACTGAAAAAGGAAAGACATATATCAGGCAAATTTCGAAATTTTTGAGTAAAATTTTTTTGCGAATTTCTCCAATATCTCTGCGTTCTGATAGCCCCGAGAAGTGTTATAACATTTATCATAATGGATCGAATCGCTAAAGAAAAGACGAAAGCGTTATATCAGTCAAAGTTGGAAATTTTTTATTAAAATTGGTTTTTTTGCGAATTTCTCCAATATCTCTGTGTTCTGATAGCCCACAGAAGAGATATAACTTTTATCATGATGTATCGAATCGATAAACTGAAAAAGGAAAGACTTATGTCAGGCAAATTTCAAAATTTTTGAGTAAATTTTTTTTGCGAATTTCTCCAATATCTCAGTGTTCTGATAACCCCGAGAAAAGTTACAACATTTATCATAATGGATCGAGTCGCTAAAGTAAAAGACGAAAAAGTTATTTCAGTCAAAGTTCGAAATTTTTTAGTAAAATTGGTTTTTTTGCGAATTTCTCCAATATCTATGTGTTCTGATATCCCACAGAAGAGATATAACTTTTATCATGATGTATCGAATCGCTGAACAGAAAAAGGAAAGACTTATATCAGGCAAATTTCAAAATTTTTGAGTAAAATTTTTTTTGCGAATTTCTCCAATATCTCTGTGTTCTGATAGCCCCGAGAAGAGTTATAACATTTATCATAATGGATCGAATCGCTAAAGAAAAGACGAAAGCGTTATATCAGTCAAAGTTGGAAATTTTTTAGTAAAATTGATTTTTTTGCGAATTTCTCCAATATCTCTGTGTTCTGATAGCCCACAGACGAGGTATAAATTTTATCATGATGTATCGAATCGCTGAACTGAAAAAGGAAAGACTTATATCAGGCAAATTTCAAAATTTTTAGTATATTTTTTTTTGCGAATTTCTCCAATATCTCTGTGTTCTGATAACCCCGAGAAGATTTATAACATTTATCATAATGGATAGAGTCGCTAAAGTAAAAGACGAAAAAGTTATATCAGTCAAAGTTCGAAATTTTTTAGTAAAATTGGTTTTTTTGCGCATTTCTCCAATATCTAAGTGTTCTGATAGCCCACAGAAGAGACATAACTTTTATCAAGATGTATCGAATCGCTGAACTGAAAAAGGAAAGACTTATATCAGGCAAATTTCGAAATTTTTGAGTAAAATTTTTTTTGCGAATTTCTCCAATATCTCTGTGTTCTGATAGCCCAGAGAAGATTTCTAACTTTTATCATAATGGATCCAATCGCTAAAGTGAAAGACGAAATAGTTATATCAGTCAAAGTTCGAAAACTTTGAGGAAAATTTTTTTTGCGAATTTCTCCAATATCTCTGTGTTCTGATAGCCCCGAGAAGAGTTATAACATTTATCATAATGGATCGAATCGCTAAAATAAAAGACAAAAGTGTTATATCAGTCAAAGTTCAAAATTTTTTAGTAAAATTGTTTTTTTTTTCGAATTTCTCCAATATCTCTGTGTTCTGATAGCCTCGAGAAGAGTTATAACCTTTATCATAATGGATCGAATCGCTAAAGAAAAGACGAAAGCGTTATATCAGTCAAAGTTGGAAATTTTTTATTAAAATTGGTTTTTTTGCGAATTTCTCCAATATCTCTGTGTTCTGATAGCCCCGCAGAAGAGATATAACTTTTATCATGATGTATCGAATCGCTGAACTGAAAAAGTAAAGAATTATATCAGGCAAATTTCGAAATTTTTGAGTAAAATTTTTTTTGCGAATTTCTCCAATATCTCTGTGTTCTGATAGCCCCGAGAAGAGTTATAACATTTATCATAATGGATCGAATCGCTAAAGTAAAAGACGAAAAAGTTAAATAAGTCAAAGTCCGAAATTTTTTATTAAAATTGGTTTTTTTGCGAATTTCTCCAATATCTCTGTGTTCTGATAGCCCTGAGAAGAGTTATAACATTTATCATAATGGATCGAATCGCTAAAGTAAAAGACGAAAGTGTTATATCAGTCAAAGTTGGAAATTTTATAGTAAAATTGATTTTTTTGCGAATTCCTCCAATATCTCTGTGTTCTGATAGCCCACAGAAGAGATATAACTTTTATCGTGATCTATCGAATCGGTAAACTGAAAAAGTAAAGACTTATATCAGGCAAATTTCGAAATTTATGAGTAAAATTTTTTTTGCGAATTTCTCCAATACCTCTGTGTTCTGATAGCCCCGAGAAGAGTTATGACATTTATCATAATCGTTCGAATCGCTAAAGTAAAAGACGAAAGTGTTATATCAGTCAAAGTTCGAAATTCTTTAGTAAAATTGTTTTTTTTTCGAAATTCTCCAATATCTCTGTGTTCTGATAGCCCCGAGAAGAGTTATAACATTTATCATAATAGATCGAATCGCTAAAGAAAAGACGAAAGCGTTATATCAGTCAAAGTTGGAAATTTTTTAGTAAAATTGATTTTTTTGCGAATTTGTCCAATATCTCTGCGTTCTGATAGCCCACAGAAGAGATATAACTTTTATCATGATGTATCGAATCGCTGAACTGAAAAAGGAAAGACTTATATCAGGCAAATTTCAAAATTTTTGATTAAATTTTTTTTTGCGAATTTCTCCAATATCTCTGTGTTCTTATAACCCCGAGAAGAGTTATAACCTTAATCATAATGGATCGAATCGCTAAAGAAAAGACGAAAGCGTTATATCAGTCAAAGTTGGAAATTTTTTAGTAAAATTGATTTTTTTGCGAATTTCTCCAATATCTCTGTGTTCTGATAGCCCACAGAAGAGATATAACTTTTATCATGATGTATCCAATCGCTGAAAAGAAAAAGGAAAGACTTATATCATGCAAATTTCGAAATTTTTGAGTAAAATTTTTTTTGCGAATTTCTTCAATATCTCTGTGTTCTGATAGCCCAGAGAATATTTTTAACTTTTATCATAATGGATCGAATCGCTAAAGTGAAAGACGAAATAGTTATATCAGTCAAAGTTCGAAAATTTTGATGAAAATTTATTTTGCGAATTTCTCCAATATCTCTGTGTTCTGATAGCCCCGAGAAGAGTTATAACATTTGTCATAAGGGATCGAATCGCTAAAGAAAAGACGAAAGCGTTATATCAGTCAAAGTTGGAAATATTTTAGTAAAATTGATTTTTTTGCGAATTTCTCCAATATCTCTGTGTTCTGATAGCCCACAGAAGAGATATAACTTTTATCATGATGTATCGAATCGCTGAACTGAAAAAGGAAAGACTTATATCAGGCAAATTTCGAAATTTTTGAGTAAAATTTTTTTTGCGAATTTCTCCAATATCTCTGTGTTCTGATAGCCCAGAGAAGATTTCTAACTTTTATCATAATGGATCGAATCGCTAAAGTGAAAGACGAAATAGTTATATCAGTCAAAGTTCGAAAACATTGAGGAAAATTTTTTTTGCGAATTTCTCCAATATCTCTGTGTTCTGATAGCCCCGAGAAGAGATATAACTTTTATCATGATGTATCGAATCGCTGAACTGAAAAAGGAAAGACTTATATCAGGCAAATTTCAAAATTTTTGAGTAAATTTTTTTTTGCGAATTTCTCCAAAATCTCTGTGTTCTGATAACCCCGAGAAGAGTTATAACATTTATCATGATGGATCGAGTCGCTAAAGTAAAAGACGAAAAAGTTATATCAGTCAAAGTTCGAAATTTTTTATTAAAATTGGTTTTTTTGCGAATTTCTCCAATATCTATGTGTTCTGATAGCCCACAGAAGAGATATAACTTTTATCATGATGTATCGAATCGCTGAACTGAAAAAGGAAAGACTTATATCAGGCAAATTTTGAAATTATTGAGTAAAATTTTTTTTGCGAATTTCTCCAATATCTCTGTGTTCTGATAGCCCAGAGAAGATTTCTAACTTTTATCATAATGGATCGAATCGCTAAAGTGAAAGACGAAATAGATATATCATTCAAAGTGCAAAAATTTTGAGGAAAATTTTTTTTGCGAATTTCTCCAATATCTCTGTGTTCTGATAGCCCCGAGAAGAGTTATAACATTTATCATAATGGATCGAATCGCTAAAGTAAAAGACGAAAGTGTTATATCAGTCAAAGTTGGAAATTTTTTAGTAAAATTGATTTTTTTGCGAATTTCTCCAATATCTCTGTGTTCTTATAACCCAAAGAAGAGATATAACTTTTATCATGATGTATCGAATCGGTGAACTGAAAAAGTAAAGACTTATATCAGGCAAACTTCGAAATTTATGAGTAAAATTTTTTTTGCGAATTTCTCCAATATCTCTGTGTTCTGATAGCCCCGAGAAGAGTTATGACATTTATCATAATGGATCGAATCGCTAAAGTAAAAGACGAAAGTGTTATATCAGTCAAAGTTCGAAATTCTTTAGTAAAATTGTTTTTTTTTCGAAATTCTCCAATATCTCTGTGTTCTGATAGCCCCGAGAAGAGTTATAACATTTATCATAATAGATCGAATCGCTAAAGAAAAGACGAAAGCGTTATATCAGTCAAAGTTGGAAATTTTTTAGTAAAATTGATTTTTTTGCGAATTTCTCCAATATCTCTGTGTTCTGATAGCCCACAGAAGAGATATAACTTTTATCATGATGTATCGAATCGCTGAACTGAAAAAGTACAGACTTATATCAGGCAAATTTCGAAATTTTTGAGTAAAATTTTTTTTGCGAATTTCTACAATATCTCCGTGTTCTGATAGCCCAGAGAAGATTTCTAACTTTTATCATAATGGATCGAATCGCTAAAGTGAAAGACGAAATAGTTATATCTGTCAAAGTTCGAAAACATTGAGGAAAATTTTTTTTGCGAATTTCTCCAATATCTCCGTGTTCTGATAGCCCCGAGAAGAGTTATAACATTTATCATAATGGATCGAATCGCTAAAGTAAAAGACGAAAGCTTTATATCAGTCAATATTGGAAATTTTTTAGTAAAATTGGTTTTTTTGCGAATTTCTCCAATATCTATGTGTTCTGATAGCCCACAGAAGAGATATAACTTTTATCATGACGTATCGAATCGCTGAACTGATAAAGTAAAGACTTATATCCGGCAAATTTCGAAATTTATGAGTAAAATTTTTTTTGCGAATTTCTCCAATATCTCTGTGTTCTGATAGCCCCGAGAAGAGTTATAACATTTATCATAGTGGATCGAATCGCTAAAGAAAAGACGAAAGCGTTATATCAGTCAAAGTTGGAAATTTTTTAGTAAAATTGATTTTTTTGCGAATTTCTGCAATATCTCTGTGTTCTGATAGCCCACAGAAGAGATATAACTTTTATCATGATGTATCGAATCGCTGAACTGAAAAAGGAAAGACTTATAACAGGCAAATTTCAAAATTTTTGAGTAAATTTTTTTTTGCGAATTTCTCCAATATCTCTGTGTTCTGAAAACCCCGAGAAGAGTTATAACATTTATCATAATGGATCGAGTCGCTAAAGTAAAAAACGAAAATGTTATATCAGTCAAAGTTCGAAATTTTTAGTAAAATTGGTTTTTTTGCGAATTTCTCCAATATCTATGTGTTCTGATAGCCCACAGAAGAGATATAACTTTTATCATGATGTATCGAATCGCTGAACAGAAAAAGGAAAGACTTATATCAGGCAAATTTCGAAATTTTTGAGTAAAATTTTTTTTGCGAATTTCTAAGATATCTCTGTGTTCTGATAGCCCAGAGAAGATTTCTAACTTTTATCATAATGGATCGAATCGCTAAAGTGAAAGACGAAATAGTTATATCAGTCAAAGTTCGAAAACATTGAGGAAAATTTTTTTTGCGAATTTCTCCAATATCTCTGTGTTCTGATATCCCCGAGAAGAGTTATAACATTTATCATAATGGATCGAATCGCTAAAGTAAAAGACGAAAGCTTTATATCAGTCAATATTGGAAATTTTTTAGTAAAATTGGTTTTTTTGCGAATTTCTCCAATATCTATGTGTTCTAAAAGCCCACAGAAGAGATATAACTTTTATCATGATGTATCCAATCGCTGAACAGAAAAAGGAAAGACTTATATCAGGCAAATTTCGAGAGTTTTGAGTAAATTTTTTTTTGCGAATTTCTTCAATATCTCTGTGTTCTGATAGCCCAGAGAAGATTTCTAACTTTTATCATAATGGATCGAATCGCTAAAGTGAAAGACGAAATAGTTATATCAGTCAAAGTTCGAAAATTTTGAGGAAAATTTATTTGGCGAATTTCTCCAATATCTCTGGGTTCTGATAGCCCCGAGAAGAGTTATAACATTTATCATAATGGATCGAATCGCTAAAGAAAAGACGAAAGCGTTATATCAGTCAAAGTTGGAAATTTTTTAGTAAAATTGATTTTTTTTCCGAATTTCTCCAATATCTCTGTGTTCTGATAGCCCACAGAAGAGATATAACTTTTATCATGATGTATCGAATCGCTGAACTGAAAAAGGAAAGACTTATATCAGGCAAATTTCAAAATTTTTGAGTAAATTTTTTTTTGCGAATTTCTCCAATATCTCTGTGTTCTGATAACCCCGAGAAGAGTTATAACATTTATCATAATGGATCGAGTCGCTAAAGTAAAAGACGAAAATGTTATATAAGTGAAAGTTCGAAATTTTTTAGTAAAATTGGTTTTTTTGCGAATTTCTCCAATATCTATGTGTTCTGATAGCCCACAGAAGAGATATAACTATTATCATGATGTATCGAATCGTTGAACAGAAAAAGGAAAGACTTATATCAGGCAAAATTCGAAATTTTTGAGTAAAATTTTTTTTGCGAATTTCTCCAATATCTCTGTGTTCTGATAGCACAGAGAAGATTTCTAACTTTTAACATAATGGATCGAATCGCTAAAGTGAAAGACGAAATAGTTATATCAGTCAAAGTTCGAAAATTTTGCGGAAAATTTTTTTTGCGAATTTCTCCAATATCTCTGTGTTCTGATAGCCCCGAGAAGAGTTATAACATTTATCATAATGGATCGAATCGCTAAAGAAAAGACGAAAGCGTTATATCAGTCAAAGTTGGTAATTATTTAGTAAAATTGATTTTTTTGCGAATTTCTCCAATATCTCTGCGTTCTGATAGCCAACAGAAAAGATATAACTTTTATCATGATGTATCGAATCGCTGAACTGAAAAAGTAAAGACTTATATCAGGCAAATTTCGAAATTTTTGAGTAAAATTTTTTTTGCGAATTTCTCCAATATCTCTGTGTTCTGATAGCCCCGAGAAGATTTCTAACTTTTATCATAATGGATCGAATCGCTAAAGTGAAAGACGAAAGAGTTATACAGGGTGTCCCATTTTAATGCATCCACGCAAATATTTACGTTCCCTTGCATTTTACTAGAAAATGTTTTAGACAAAGGTTGTATGGTTTCGAGGGGTACATAATATGGTGTCATTAATTTGACCTCGAATAGTTGCTTAAAGGTCACATGAAGGCCACCTTCAATTTTTTAAATAGAAATGCCTATTTTTTTAGCGCATTCTTTTAGCTTATCTCGAGACGTTTCCAAAACAATATAAACAAATGTCTTTCCGTTAAGTATTTTGCGAGTTGTGACGCTTGAAATTTGGTTGGTTATTTTAATACTTCCACGCAAATACTTCCGTTCCCTTGCATTTTACAAGAAAATGTTTCAGACAAAAGTTGTATGGTTCAAAGGATTCCAACCGTTGATGACCTTGAACTTGACCTTGAAGTCGATTTTCAAAGTCATTTTAAGATTAACATGTTTTTTTTCAATGGAAACCCGTATTTTTGATCCCGGATTTGGAAAGAGCACAAAATTTTGCATAAAAAATATGTACCAATGTTAGGGCCTAAAAGTGGACCATAGGGGACTTTTAGACGAAAACAAGTGATTTTATTTTAGCACTACTTTTTGTGATAAAGTATTTAGCACTACACACGTTAATCAAGCACCCCAATGGGAACAGAAAACTACTACGTCCACGTCGTTGTTCCTGGGTTATGCTAAAAGTAGTGCTAAAATAAAATCACTTGTTTTCGTCTAAAAGTCCCCTATAGTCCACTTTTAGGACCTACCATGGGTACATATTTTTTACGCAAAACTTTGTGCTCTTTCCAAATCCGGGATCAAAAATAGGGGTTTCCAATGAAAAAACACTTGTTAATCTTAAAATGACTTTGAAAATCGACTTCAAGGTCAAGTTCAAGGTCATCAATGGTTGGCCCACTTTGAACAATACAACTTTTGTCTGAAATATTTTCCAGTAAACGCAAGGGAACGGAAATATTTGCGTCGATGGATTAAAATGGCCCACCAACATTCAAGCTTCACAACTCACAAAATACTTAACGGAAAGACATTTGTTTATAGTGTTTTGGAAACGTCTCGAGATAAGCTACAAGAATATGCCATAAAAAATAGGGAGATCCATTTAAAAAATTGTAGTTGACCTTCATGTGACTTTTAAGCAACTATTAGAGGTCAAATTAATGACACCATCTTATGTCCCCCTCGAAACCATACAACTTTTGTCTTAAATATTTTCTTGTAAAATGCGAGGGAACGGAAATATTTGCGTGGAGGAATTAAAATGGGACACCCTGTATCAAAGTTCGAAATTTTTGAGTAAAATTTTTTTCGCGAATTTCTCCAATATTTCTGTTTTCTGATAGCCCCCAGAAGAGTTCTAACTTTTATCATGATGGATCGAATCGCTAAAGTGAAAGACGAAATAGTTATATCAGTCAAAGTTCGAAAATTTTGAGGAAAATTTTTTTTGCGAATTTCTCCAATATCTCTGTGTTCTGATAGCCCCGAGAAGAGTTATAACATTTATCATAATGGATCGAATCGCTAAAGAAAAGACGAAAGCGTTATATCAGTCAAAGTTGGAAATTTTTTAGTAAAATTGATTTTTTTGCGAATTTCTCCAATATCTCTGTGTTCTGATAGCCCCGAGAAGAGTTATAACATTTATCATAATGGATCGAGTCGCTAAAGTAAAAGACGAAAAAGTTATATCAGTCAAAGTTCGAAATTTTTTAGTAAAATTGGTTTTTTTGCGAATTTCTCCTATATCTATGTGTTCTGATAGCCCACAGGAGATATAACTTTTATCATGATGTATCGAATCGCTGAACAGAAAAAGGAAAGACATATATCAGGCAAATTTCGAAATTTTTGAGAAAAATTTTTTTTGCGAATTTCTCCAATATCTCTGTGTTCTGATAGCCCAGAGAAGATTTCTAACTTTTATCATAATGGATCGAATCGCTAAAGTGAAAGACGAAATAGTTATATCAGTCAAAGTTCGAAAATTTTGAGGAAAATTTTTTTTGCGAATTTCTCCAATATCTCTGTGTTCTGATAGCCCCGAGAAGAGTTATAACATTTATCATAATGGATCGAATCGCTAAAGAAAAGACGAAAGCGTTATATCAGTCAAAGTTGGAAATTATTTAGTAAAATTGATTTTTTTGCGAATTTCTCCAATATCTCTGTGTTCTGATAGCCCACAGAAGAGATATAACTTTTATCATGATGTATCGAATCGCTGAACTGAAAAAGTAAAGACTTATATCAGGCAAATTTCGAAATTTTTGAGTAAAATTTTTTTTGCGAATTTCTCCAATATCTCTGTGTTCTGATAGCCCCGACAAGAGTTATAACTTTTATCATAATGGATCGAATCGCTAAAGTAAAAGACGAAAAAGTTATATCAGTCAAAGTTCGAAATTTTTTAGTAAAATTGGTTTTTTTTTCAATTTCTCCAATATCTCTGTGTTCTGATAGCCCAGAGAAGATTTCTAACTTTTAACATAATGGATCGTATCGCTAAAGTGAAAGACGAAATAGTTATATCAGTCAAATTTCGAAAATTTTGCGGAAAATTTTTTTTGCGAATTTCTCCAATATCTCTGTGTTCTGATAGCCCCGAGAAGAGTTATAACATTTATCATAACTGATCGAATCGCTAAAGAAAAGACGAAAGCGTTATATCAGTCAAAGTTGGAAATTATTTAGAAAAATTTATTTTTTTTCAAATTTCTCCAATATCTCTGGGTTCTGATAGCCCACAGTAGAGATATAACTTTTATCATGATGTATCGAATCGCTGAACTGAAAAAGTAAAGACTTATATCAGGCAAATTTCGAAATTTTTGAGTAAAATTTTTTTTGCGAATTTCTCCAATATCTCTGTGTTCTGATAGCCCCGAGAAGAGTTATAACTTTTATCATAATGGATCGAATCGATAAAGTGAAAAACGAAATAGTTATATCTGGCAAATTTCAAAATTTTTGAGTAAATTTTTTTTTGCGAATTTCTCCAATATCTCTGTGTTCTGATAACCCCGAGAAGAGTTACAACATTTATAATAATGGATCGAGTCGCTAAAGTATAAGACGAAAAAATTATATCAGTCAAAGTTCGAAATTTTTTAGTAAAATTGGTTTTTGCGAATTTCTCCAATATCTATGTGTTCTGATAGCTCACAGAAGAGATATAACTTTTATCATGATGTATCGAATCGCTGAACAGAAAAAGGAAAGACTTATATCATTTTTTTTTTTTTTTTTTTGTTTACAGAGAGGAAATGCGTTACCGCATACCCCAGGCCCCGGGGGAGGCCTGGTGGTTATGTGGGGCTCTTCCCTGCCGACTAACGTGTCGACGGGGACATACCCACTAAAACCTCTCCGGGTGTCCTGCCCTGGTCCTTGACTGGGGGGGCTCCAGAAACGCGTGCAGCATACTTCCGGAGCCCCCCCGGACCGAGTCGGTCGAGGCCGACTCAGCACGCCGGGGCACCCTGATGAGGGTTCCCCGGCAGGGCCGTGATACTAAGCCGGTCTCAGGTCGGGGGAGAGGGACACCAGCCCTCCCCCTCCTCTTCCCCTTGGAATGTTTACAGGAGGGTGAAGCCCGGGAGTCCGGCCCCCCGGCCAGACATCCCGGGCCCCTTCGCGCCTGATCTGTCAGGCGCGGCGGGCGTTTTCACCCACGTGAGGGGTGGAGGATTGCCTCCTCTCTCCCCCTCGCCCCGGCGAGGCGCTTGCGGGGGACCGATGGCGCGTTGTAACGCGCGGTCGCCCCCCCGGACCGTTAGGTCAGATCCGCCTCGCCGGGCTCAATGGCAGCACGGGGGGCCCTCCTCCCGCGGCTGCGCGTTCCGAAAGCCGGGCCGGCAGCCGCAGGGGAGGAGGGTCGCTCCCTTTCGTCATTTCCGCGGCGGTCGCCATCGTCCCTCTCCTCCAAGATGATGGGGAGGGTGGGGGCGACCGCCACGGCTCTTCTGCCCCTCCGCCTCCGTACAGCAGGGCCACTAGGGCCCGGAGGGCGGGGGTCAGTTTTTCTTCGCCTAGGCGGCCGGGGCGGGAGCCAAGTTGGGTCATGGCTCTCGTCCCTGCCGCCCCTGCAACTGTTGGCGTTGCCAGGGGGCATTCGTCCCCCAGGCCGCCTCTCTCACACCTTCTCGGCCTCCTCCTTCTGCAGCATTACTTGCTCGCAGAAGGAGGAGACCGCTTTCCAGGCACTCTCCCTGCCGACCATCTGACCAATGATGGCCGGCAGGGTGAGGTCATTTCCCACTTCGGCCCTCAGGACTCCGCGCAGCCCTTCCCACGCTGGACACTCTTCCAGCGTGTGCTGCGCGGAGTCCCGGGCGGCGCCACAGTGATGGCACCGTGTCGTCGGTTCCTTCCTTATCCTGCACAGGTACTCACCGAAGCAGCCATGCCCGATGAGCACCTGTGTCGTCCTGTAGGACAAGCCGCCAAACGAGCGGCCCACCCAATCGTCCAGGTGTGGTAGGACGGCCTCCAAGATCCGAGATCCGGCCGCCGGCGGGTTGTCAATGAGGCTCCTTTTCCATGCCCTCATCACCCGCCGACGGGCCCTCTCCCGTAGCAACGCAGCGGCCCTGGGGGTAACTACCCCCCCTCGAGGCGGATGGCTTTTGCCCTGGCGTAAGTCCACGCCAGGGCATCGGCCGTATACTCCGCCGGGGGAAGCCCCGCCAGGGCCATGATTGCCGCGTTGGGTGCGGTGCTGAACGCGCGCGTGACTCTCCGTGCCAGTCGCCGCTGCACATCGTGCAACACCTTCTTAATGCGGCGGCTGGCCAGCGCCTCGCGGAACCACACCGGGGCTCCATACAGTGCCCCGGACATGACCGCGAGGTCATACGCGCGTCTAGCACCTACCCTCGGACCCCGGAGGTTGGGCATCAACCCGTTGAGGGCATCCACCCTCCTGCCCAACCGCTGGGCCTGCTGGTCAAAGTGACCAGCGAAAGTCCAGCGACCGTCCAGGTGCAACCCAAGATATTTCAGGGTTGCACCTACCTGAACACGGGTGTTGTCCACCAGGACGAAGGCCTGGGGCGGTACCCCGGAGGAGCCATCATGAAAAAAGATGGCCTCTGTCTTCTCCGGGGCCACCCTCAGGCCCAGGCCTTTAATGGCACCGACGACACAGGCCACAGCCCAGTCGCCACTCGCGACTGCTCTTCCCCAGGAGGTCCCCCCCGCTACTATGAACGTGTCGTCGGCGTAGCCTACGACATAGCAGCGGGGGGGAGAGCCGTGCGGAGCACTTTGTCATACGCGGCGTTCCATAGCAGGGGGCCCAACACGGACCCCTGCGGAACGCCACAAGACACGTCCCTCCGCTGCTGGAGTCCGTCTTTATCGCGGAACTCCAGCTCCCTCTCTCGGAAATAGTCCCGAACAATGGCGACGAGGTAGGGCGGCAAGCAAAAATGCTCACTCAGCGCCGCCACCACCTCGCCCCATGGGAGACTATTGAATGCGTTGGCGATATCCAAGGATATCGCCAACGCCACCATCCCGTCCCCCGTTAGGGACTCCGAGAGGGAAGGGACTTGACGTATTGCGTCAATTGTCGATCGCGCCTCTCGGAACCCGTATTGTTCGGGGGACAGCTCAGGACCATTCCGAGCCATATGCCGGATGATGCGGTTAGCGATTATTCGCTCAAAAATCTTGCCCGCATCATCCAGCATACAGAGGGGCCTGTACGCGGAGGGACTCTCCGCGGGTCTGCCCTCCTTTTAAAGGAGGACAAGCCGGGCCCTCTTCCACCTCCTGGGGAACGTACCTTCTCGGAGGCACTTCGTGTATATGGCACGAAGTGCCTCCCCTACGATGGGCGACGACCGGGCCCAGATCTTGGCGTGAATGCCATCCGGCCCGGGCGCCTTCGCCTTCTTGCTTCTGATACGGGCAAAGGCCGCGACCATTTCGTGCCTGGACACCTCCAGTTCCTCCAACCATCCTGGGGGAGGGCCATATTTTTTCGGGATGTCCCTCCCCCGGGTGGGGAACAGTGTGTTCACCACCCTTTGGAGCAACTGGGGGTCCAGCGTTTCCGAGACTGGAGGCGCCCATGGGCGAAGCCTTTTCATCACAATACGATAAGGCCTGCCCCACGGGTCGCGATCCAGCTCGGAGATCATTTCCTCCCAGGTCGCGGCCTTAGCCCGAGCCACGGTGGTCCTCAGGGCCTTTCTGGCATCCCTGAGGACAGCCGCGGCATTGGTCAACGCTTCCTTCATGCCCCGACGCCTGGCGCGCGTGTGCGCCCGCCTGGCGGCCACGGTGGCTCGCCTGAGTTCCGCGAGCTCCGCGGACCACCAATAGGCGGCGCGGCGCGCCATTGGTCGGCTGCGGGGCATGGAGGCGTCGCATGCGCGCGACATTATCTCACATAAGCGCTCCGCCTCCTCCTCGGCTCCGAGGTCAGCCTCTCCTCCCGGCCAGGTAGATGCTAGGAGGCTGACCTCGAGGGCTTCTGGGTCGAGCTTACTAAGGACCCATCGACGTCCATCACGTTCGCGGCGGCGTAACTCGCGCACCTCCGCGGGAGGGGAGACGAGCTCCATGGAGATCAGTCTGTGGTCAGACAATTCCCCCAGGGAGCCCGTCTCCACTCTCCATCCCTTCACCCTGTTAAGGGCGTTGGGGGAAGCCCACGTCACGTCAACGATGGACTCCCCCCTTGCCCCCACGAAGGTGCTGACCCGGCCCCTGTTCAACAGGACCAGGCCGAGCCCCGCCGCAAACTCCAGGGTGAGGCGGCCCCTAAGGTCTGTGCGAGGGGAGCCCCAAGCCACGGCATGGGCGTTGAGGTCCCCCCCCCACGACAACCGGCCTAGGAGAGCGAGCTATAATCTCGCTCTCCATGGCATCTAGGGCCGCCTCGTACTCCCCCCTATTTAGTCTAGGGGGGAAGTAACATCCCATGACTTCGATAGGTCCGTACTCGACCATTACGAAGCCCTCTCCAGCCGATATTGGGATCATCGGCGGAGCGCTCGGCACGTGATGGCTGGCCATCGCCACCCTCCCAGAAGGGTCCCCAAACCAGTTGGGGTTGCCCTCGAGGATCCTATACGGATCGGCGACGATGGCCAGCCCGCCACCCCCCTCTGCCAGGCACTTCGCAAGCATATCTTGCGCAGCCCTGGCGTGATTGAGGTTAGCCTGGAGGAGCCTAGGGGGCATTTTCGATTGTCCCCTGAGGCTCCTCCACCTCCATCTCGTTGTCGCGGGTCTCCGCGCCTCCGTTTCTGTGGCTCCTCTCCCTCTGCGGGAGAGGAGCTTCCTCCACTACTGTCATGGGGACCGGGGGGGAGGGCGAGGTTGGGACTGGTGTCACAGATGACCCCGCCTCCCTCCGGTCCTCGGTGCTCAGGGGCGCCCGTTGCGGCTTGTTCGCCAGGCACCCCTTAGCACCGATCCTGTGCTCAGCGGGCTTGCCCGCGTCACGGCAAACCGGGCAGCCCGCCTTGGCTGTACAGGCCTTGGCCAGGTGGCCAAGGCCCCCGCACCTGTAACAGCAGCCGGATCTGTCGATCCGACTGCTGCACTTGGCCTGGACGTGGCCCTGGGCCAGGCACTTGTGGCACTGCAAACCCCGAGGGGGAAGCAGCGCCACTCGGCAGCTCGACCAGCCCACCCTGACGCGGGGGGCGGCCAGAGCCGCCTTGAGACTTATAACAGGCAAATTTCGAAATTTTTGAGAAAAATTTTTTTTGCGAATTTCTCCAATATCTCTGTGTTCTGATAGCCCAGAGAAGATTTCTAACTTTTATCATAATGGATCGAATCGCTAAAGTGAAAGACGAAATAGTTATATCAGTCAAAGTTCGAAAATTTTGAGGAAAATTTTTTTTGCGAATTTCTCCAATATCTCTGTGTTCTGATAGCCCCGAGAAGAGTTATAACATTTATCATAATGTATCGAATCGCTAAAGAAAAGACGAAAGCGTTATATCAGTCAAAGTTGGAAATTATTTAGTAAAATTGATTTTTTTGCGAATTTCTCCAATATCTCTGTGTTCTGATAGCCCACAGAAGAGATATAACTTTTATCATGATGTATCGAATCGCTGAACTGAAAAAGTAAAGACTTATATCAGGCAAATTTCGAAATTTTTGAGTAAAATTTTTTTTGCGAATTTCTCCAATATCTCTGTGTTCTGATAGCCCCGAAAAGATTTCTAACTTTTATCATAATGGATCGAATCGCTAAAGTGAAAGACGAAAGAGTTATACAGGGTGTCCCATTTTAATGCATCCACGCAAATATTTACGTTCCCTTGCATTTTACTAGAAAATGTTTTAGACAAAAGTTGTATGGTTTCGAGGGGTACATAAGATGGTGTCATTAATTTGACCTCGAATAGTTGCTTAAAGGTCACATGAAGGCCACCTTCAATTTTTTAAATAGAAATGCCTATTTTTTATAGTGTCACGTCCGCGACGTTGCGAGTATAAATTTTTCGACACCGGTATAAAACAGACGGGCAAGCCGGCATTCGCTAACAAATCTAACTGTCAGGTCGCATCCTGTTCTTAACATTTTCCAGCGCCGGATAGTCGCAGCAGAATGATCTGCACGCACGGCCAGCAAGTCATAAAATCATAGACTAATGTCTATTTAACATTTCCCAGCGCCGGATAGTCGCGGCAGAGCGATCTGCACGCACGGCCAGTAAGTCGTAAAATCATATTTAACATTTTCCAGTGACGGAAGGTTGCTAGAAGGAAACTGCGCCTACGACACTCGAAAAGTAATAAAATCTCAATCCAACATTTTCCAGCGCCGGATGGTCGCGGCGGAGAAGTCCGCTCGCACGGCACTTGAAAGACACCGCGACAGAGAAATCTGTCGCGCGACCGTTAAAGTCATAAAATCGTGAACTGACATTTCCCTGACATTTCTCAGTGCCGGATGGTCGCGGCGGAGAAGTCCGCTCGCACGGCACTTGAACTTGAGTTTTCTTATTCAAAGAATCTGAGTGGTGGTTGCATCAGCAGCAACCCCCCACTAAGAGCACCGACTTGCCGCGCTTTTTCAGAGCTTTGTCTCAAAATCATATAAATAGGGATGCAGCCCGCGACTCCGGGCAGTTCGAACTCGAGAGTAGAGATCAGGGCTAGTGTAGCCAGGACGGTTCCGTGTCGCAATTGTAGCGACCGAGTTCCCCTGAGCTACTAGTTCGCGCTAATCCAAACGAGTCACTCTAATTCCAATCCTAATTCTAATTCAAATTCCAACTCTAACTCAAATCCTAAATCGAGACACTTCCTAATTCCAATTCTAATTCTAATTTTAAGTCTAACTCTAAATCCATCGTTATTTTTCTCGTAAGCTTAATTTCAATGTAACCGTAGCTTAAATTGTGCTTTATATCGTAGCAATAAAAGATTAGTTTATGCACAAATGCTTTTTCGCTTAATCACCACGCTTAACCTCCCCCGCTTCCATGCATGCAACACCGCGACGCGAGTGTAGTTCCTAAACAGAAGTATCACGATCGAGGCTCGAGGACGACCGGACAGCCGAGAAGGACGAAGACGATCATCACCTGACCAGAGCGGCTACCAAGGCAACAGTTTCAACAGCAACCGCCATACTAAAGCTAAGTCGCAACGTCCAACAAAGCATGTCACACGCGTACTTTTCAACTCAAGCCCCATATTTCGATTGGCTTAACTCCGCGTTGTGTAGCCTGGCCACCTTCCATCAACACCAGATTAACCGCACGATCATTTGCGACGGGTGCCGAAATACTCTCCCCTTTCGCGACCGCGTATTTTTTAACTCAGTCACGCGTCACTACTTAATTATCGGCGGGGACGAAGAAGCCACACGTTGCTCGTCCTGCAATCGTCTAATCTCATTTCCGGAGACCGCGATCGACTGCGTCGAGTGCTACGAAGCACTGAACGACCTCGCGCGCCATTTGCACGACTCGGAAGACAAACCATATCTCAATACAGCGCCTACTGTAATAGAAATCGAAGAGACGTGCACGTGCGTATCTCCAGAAGAATAATAACCTTACACGGTAAATTAGAGTATGTGCCCACCGCCGCACATTGCTATTCTCTCGGTCCGTGCCCGGCGCGACGCGAATCGCTCGTTCGGTATATGGCTCCGCAGTGCCCAGTGCGTAACCTCACTGTATTTTCGAAACGACGACGAGTCAACAGTATTATGCCTCGAGTGTAAAGGCAAACAATCAAGCTTTAAGAAAGAAAGATACCTCGGGGTAGTTACTCATTACATCTATCTCGGCTACCCATACAACCCGCAAAAGTGCGATTCTTGCCACGCGCCCGTGGCTGCCCGCCGTCACCCTCTCGATTGTGACCGTTGCCCCCACGAGCTGGAAGAATTCGTAGCTTATTTAATCCGGGAGGGAGACAGCCCCTGGAACGATTCCGACGCCACTATACTCGCGCTCTCGCGGCATCTTTTCTAAAGTTATAAAACTCCCCTCACTAGGCCATCGGTCGCGGAAAATCGGGCCCGTCCGCCGGTAAATCCGGCCACGCGATCCGCTCCTGGGCTGTGGAGTCCCCGAAGCTCAGGCTTCGAAACAGCCAGTTTCGCCGAAACGCGCGTATTCCGCTCAACGGCGACCGCGCTCGGTCGGGACGTAACATAGCGTATTCTTGTAGCTTATCTCGAGACGTTTCCAAAACACTATAAACAAATGTCTTTCCGTTAAGTATTTTGCGAGTTGTGACGCTTGAAATTTGGTTGGTTATTTTAATACGTCCACGCAAATACTTCCGTTCCCTTGCATTTTACAAGAAAATGTTTCAGACAAAAGTTGTATGGTTCAAAGGGGTCCAACCGTTGATGACCTTGAACTTGACCTTGAAGTCGATTTTCAAAGTCATTTTAAGATTAACAAGCGTTTTTTCAATGGAAACCCGTATTTTTGATCCCGGATTTGGAAAGAGCACAATATTTTGCATAAAAAATATGTACCAATGTTAGGGCCTAAAAGTGAACCATAGGGGACTGTTAGACGAAAACAAGTGATTTTATTTTAGCACTACTTTTTGTGATAAAGTATTTAGCACTACACACGTTAATCAAGTACCCCAAGGGGAACAGAAAACTACTACGTCCACGTCGTTGTTCCTGGGTTATGCTAAAAGTAGTGCTAAAATAAAATCACTTGTTTTTGTCTAAAAGTCCCCTATAGTCCACTTTTAGGCCCTACCATGGGTACATATTTTTTACGCAAAACTTTGTGCTCTTTCCAAATCCGGGATCAAAAATAGGGGTTTCCAATGAAAAAACACTTGTTAATCTTAAAATGATTTTGAAAATCGACTTCAAGGTCAAGTTCAAGGTCATCAATGGTTGGCCCCCTTTGAACAATACAACTTTTGTCTGAAACATTTTCTAGTAAAATGCAAGGGAACGGAAATATTTGCGTGGATGGATTAAAATGGCCCACCAACATTCAAGCTTCACAACTCGCAAAATACTTAACGGAAAGACATTTGTTTATAGTGTTTTGGAAACGTCTCGAGATAAGCTACAAGAATATGCCATAAAAAATAGGGGGGTCCATTTAAAAAATTGTAGTTGACCTTCATGTGACCTTTAAACAACTATTCGAGGTCAAATTAATGACACCATCTTATGTCCCCCTCGAAACCATACAACTTTTGTCTTAAATATTTTCTTGTAAAATGCGAGGGAACGGAAATATTTGCGTGGAGGATTTAAAATGGGAAACCCTGTATCGAAGTTCGAAATTTTTGAGTAAAATTTTTTTCGCGAATTTCTCCAATATTTCTGTTTTCTGATAGCCCCCAGAAGAGTTCTAACTTTTATCATGATGGATCGAATCGCTAAAGTGAAAAACGAAAGACTTATATCAGTCAAAGTTCGAAATCTTTGAGTAAAATTTTTTTCGCGAATTTCTCCAATATCTCTGTGTTCTGATAGCCCCCAGAATAGTTCTAACTTTTATCATGATCGATCGAGTCGCTAAAGTGAAAAACGAAAGACTTATATCAGTCAAAGTTCGAAATCTTTGAGTAAAAGTTTTTTCGCGAATTTCTCCAAAATCTCTGTGTTCTGATAGCCCCCAGAATAGTTCTAACTTTTATCATGATCGATCGAGTCGCTAAAGTGAAAAACGAAAGACTTATATCCGTCAAAGTTCGAAATATTTGAGTAAATTTTTTTTTGCGAATTTCTCCAATATCTCTGTGTTCTGATAACCCCGAGAAGAGTTACAACATTTATCATAATGGATCGAGTCGCTAAAGTAAAAGACGAAAAAGTTATATCAGTCAAAGTTCGAAATTTTTTAGTAAAATTGGTTTTTTTGCGAATTTCTCCAATATCTATGTGTTCTGATAGCCCACAGAAGAGATATAACTTTTATCATGATGTATCGAATCGCTGAACAGAAAAAGGAAAGACTTATATCAGGCAAATTTCGAAATTTTTGAGTAAAATTTTTTTTGCGAATTTCTCCAATATCTGTGTTCTGATAGCCCAGAGAAGATTTCTAACTTTTATCATAATGGATCGAATCGCTAAAGTGAAAGACGAAATAGTTATATAAGTCAAAGTTCGAAAATTTTGAGGAAAATTTTTTTTGCGAATTTCTCCAATATCTCTGTGTTCTGATAGCCCCGAGAAGAGTTATAACAATTATCATAATGGATCGAATCGCTAAAGAAAAGACGAAAGCGTTATATCAGTCAAAGTTGGAAATTATTTAGTAAAATTGATTTTTTTGCGAATTTCTCCAATATCTCTGTGTTCTGATAGCCCACAGAAGTGATATAACTTTTATCATGATGTATCGAAACGCTGAACTGAAAAAGTAAAGACTTATATCAGGCAAATTTCGAAATTTTTGAGTAAAATTTTTTTTGCGAATTTCTCCAATATCTCTGTGTTCTGATAGCCCCGACAAGAGTTATAACTTTTATCATAATGGATCGAATCGCTAAAGTAAAAGACGAAAAAGTTATATCAGTCAAAGTTCGAAATTTTTTAGTAAAATTGATTTTTTTGGCAATTTCTCCAATATCTCTGTGTTCTGATAGCCCACAGAAGAGATATAACTTTTATCATGATGTATCGAATCGCTGAACTGAAAAAGGAAAGACTTATATCAGGCAAATTTCAAAATCTTTGAGTAAATTTTTTTTGCGAATTTCTCCAATATCTCTGTGTTCTGATAACCCCGAGAAGAGTTATAACATTTATCATAATGGATCGAGTCGCTAAAGTAAAAGACGAAAAAGTTATATCAGTCAAAGTTCGAAATTTTTTAGTAAAATTGGTTTTTTTGCGAATTTCTCCAATATCTTTGTGTTCTGATAGCCCACAGAAGAGATATAACTTTTATCATGATGTATCGAATCGCTGAACAGAAAAAGGAAAGACTTATATCAGGCAAATTTCGAAATTTTTGAGTAAAATTTTTTTTGCGAATTTCTCCAATATCTCTGTGTTCTGATAGCCCCGAGAAGAGTTATAACATTTATCATAATGGATCGAATCGCTAAAGAAAAGACGAAAGCGTTATATCAGTCACAGTTGGAAATTTTTTAGTAAAATTGATTTTTTTGCGAATTTCTCCAATATCTCTGTGTTCTGATAGCCCACAGAAGAGATATAACTTTTATCATGATGTATCGAATCGCTGACCAGAAAAAGGAAAGACTTATATCAGGCAAATTTCGAAATTTTTGAGTAAAATTTTTTTTGCGAATTTCTCCAATATCTCTGTGTTCTGATAGCCCAGAGAAGATTTCTAACTTTTAACATAATGGATCGAATCGCTATAGTGAAAGACGAAATACTTATATCAGTCAAATTTCGAAAATTTTGCGGAAAATTTTTTTTGCGAATTTCTCCAATATCTCTGTGTTCTGATAGCCCCGAGAAGAGTTATAATATTTATCATAATGGATCGAATCGCTAAAGAAAAGACGAAAGCGTTATATCAGTCAAAGTTGGAAATTATTTAGAAAAATTGATTTTTTTGCGAATTTCTCCAATATCTCTGTGTTCTGATATCCCACAAAAGAGATATAACTTTTATCATGATGTATCGAATCGCTGAACTGAAAAAGTAAAGACTTATATCAGGCAAATTTCGAAATTTTTGAGTAAAATTTTTTTTGCGAATTTCTCCAATATCTCTGTGTTCTGATAGCTCCGAGAAGAGTTATAACTTTTATCATAATGGATCGAATCGATAAAGTGAAAAACGAAATAGTTATATCAGGCAAATTTCAAAATTTTTGAGTAAATTTTTTTTTGCGAATTTCTCCAATATCTTTGTGTTCTGATAACCCCGAGAAGAGTTACAACATTTATAATAATGGATCGAGTCGCTAAAGTATAAGACGAAAAAGTTATATCAGTCAAAGTTCGAAATTTTTTAGTAAAATTGGTTTTTGCGAATTTCTCCAATATCTATGTGTTCTTATAGCCCACAGAAGAGATATAACTTTTATCATGATGTATCGAATCGCTGAACAGAAAAAGGAAAGACTTATATCAGGCAAATTTCGAAATTTTTGAGAAAAATTTTTTTTGCTTATTTCTCCAATATCTCTGTGTTCTGATAGCCCAGAGAAGATTTCTAACTTTTATCATAATGGATCGAATCGCTAAAGTGAAAGACGAAATAGTTATATCAGTCAAAATTCGAAAATTTTGAGGAAAATTTTTTTTGCGAATTTCTCCAATATCTCTGTGTTCTGATAGCCCCGAGAAGAGTTATAACATTTATCATAATGGATCGAATCGCTAAAGAAAAGACGAAAGCGTTATATCAGTCAAAGTTGGAAATTATTTAGTAAAATTGATTTTTTTGCGAATTTCTCCAATGGGTGTTTACGATAACTGATCGGATCTCGGATTGAATTGAACAATGGTACTCAACCTAAGTATAGAAAACTTCCCTAGACTAATCGAATTGACAATTGCTGGGTGTTTACGATAACTAATCGGATCTCGGATTGGATTGAACAATGGTACTCAACGTAGGTATAAAAAATTTCCCTAAGCTAATCGGATTGACGATTGCTGTCTCAAATGTAATCCGATTGATGACGAAAGCATGGAAACCGAGAAGCATGCTTGAAAAGTAAGTCTCTTTATTTTTTTAAATAATAACACAAAAAATCAAAGATAAAGTTAAAAAGAATGATTTGAATTTAGATTTATTGTAATTTTTTTTGTCTAAACACTGGATTTCGTTTAAATTTCTGTTTGTAAAAATTAATTAATCTATTCTAAAGTTTGTAGTTATATCGGAAACAAATTAAAATTAATAAAACAATTATTAATTGTTAGGTACATATTAAAGCATATAATATTTCAAGCATATCATATAGAATTCCTGTTTATTATAAACTTAGTAAAAATAACTTTGAAATTATTCAACTACATTACACATTAATCAATATTAATTTATATGTTAAAAATCAATAATGTCTCTGAAAATGTTCTTTTTATTCTTTTCCAGATCGTAGATAAACTTCAACTCCAAGAATAAATAAAAATTACTGGTAAATGTATTTACATGAAAAGGACATTATTGAACAACATCAATTTGTGCTAACTTAAAATTTGTAAAATCTGCTATTTTTTGTTGTTCATTAGAGAGTAATAATATAAGAACATAATATATACATAAATAAAATTTAAATAATTGTATGCATACATGACTTTTATTGTAAAATGTACATATTTTTCATCTATACCAAAAAAAAAATTTTTTTTTGTGATAAAATCACACAAACAATACAAGCACGAAGATCTAGCTACGACCGTTGAAGGCAAAGATTATGTTAAAATTTACATAAAATTTTTATTTTTGTTATGAATGACTGATATGTACCTTTGGTTACAATAAAAGTCATATACAATTATTTGAATTTTATTTATGTATATTCCGTTTTTATATTATTACTTTCTAATAAACAGCTAACAAAGAAATGCAGATTTTCCAAATTTTAAGTTAGCATAAATTGATATTGGTCAATAATGCCCTCTTCATATAAATCCATTTTCCAGTAATTTTTATTTATTCATGGAATTGAAGTTTATTTACAATCTGCAAAAGAATAAAAAAAACATTTTCAGAAACATTATTGATTTTTAACATATAAATTAATATTGATTAATGTGTAGTTGAATTAATATTGATTAATGTAGTTGAATGACTTCAAAGTTATTTTTCTAAGTTTACCCTTACGAAAAAGACGCACGGGCTAGAAATTGTAATCTCTGTGATTATTGTAATATTTTCCTGTAATCCATTCGTAATACGAAAAAACCACACAAGTTTATTGTAATATTAACACGTTATTGTAATATTTGTGTGTGGTTATTGCAGTATTTTTCTGTAGTCATTGTAATATAAGGTTACAATTTCCAGTCCGTGCGTCTTTCGTAAGAGTAAACAGGAATTCCATATAATATGCTTGAAATATTATATGATACGCTTTAATTTATATCTAACAATTAATAATTGTTTAATTAATTTCCATTCGTTTCCGAACCACAAACTTAATAGGTTAATTAATTTTTACGAACAGAAATTTAAACAAAATCCGGTGTTTAGACAAAAAATATTGCAATAAATCTAAATTTAAATTCCTTTTAACTTTATCTTGGATCTTTCGTGTTATTATTTAAAAAAATAAAGAGATTTACTTTTCAAGCGTGCTTCTGTGTCTCCACGTTTTCGTCATCAATCGGATTACATTTGAGACAGCGGGTGTTTACGATAACTAATCGGATCTGGGATTGAATTGAACAATGGTATTCAACGTAGGTATCTTAGAAAATTTTCCTATGCTAATCGGATTGACAATTGCTCTCTCAAATGTAATCCGATTGATGACGAAAGCGTGGAGACCAAAAAGCATGCTTGAAAAGTAAGTCTCTTTATTTTTTTAAATAATAACACAAAAAATCACAGATAAAGTAAAAAATAATGATTTGAATTTAGATTTATTGTAATTTTTTTTGTCAAACACTGGATTTTATTTAAATTTTTGTTTGTAAAAATTAATTAATCTATTCTAAAGTTTGTGGTTATATCGGAAACAAATCAAAATTAATAAAACAATTATTAATTGTTAGGTACAATATTAAAGCATATAATATTTCAAGCATATCATATCGAATTCCTGTTTATTATTAACTTAGTAAAAATAACTTTGAAATTATTCAACTACATTACACATTAATCAATATTAATTTATATGTTAAAAATCAATAATGTCTCTGAAAATGTTCTTTTTATTCTTTTCCAGATCGTAGATAAACTTCAACTCCAAGAATAAATAAAAATTACTGGAAAATGGATTGATATGAAAAGGGCATTATTGAAGAATATCAATTTGTGCTAACTTAAAATTTGTAAAATCTGCTATTCTTTGTTAGTTGTTCATTAAAGAGTAATAATATAAGAACGGAATATACATAAATAAAATTCAAATAATTGTATGCATATATGATGCGTATATTCCATTTTTATATTATTGTATGCGTATATTCCATTTTTATATTATTACTCTCTAATAAACAACTAACAAAGAATAGCAGATTTTACAAATTTTAAGTTAGCACAAATTGATATTGTTCAATAATGCCCTTTTCATGTCAATCCATTTTCCAGTAATTTTTATTTATTCTTGGAGTTGAAGTTTATTTACCATCTAGAAAAGAATAAAAAAAACATTTTCACAGACATTATTGATTTTTAACATATAAATTAATATTGATTAATGTATAATGTAGTTGAATAATTTCAAAGTTATTTTTACTAAGTTTATAATAAACAGGAATTCTATATGATATGCTTAAAATATTATATGCTTTAATATGTATCTAACAATTAATAATTGTTTTATTAATTTTGATTTGTTTCTGATATAACCACAAACTTTAGAATAGATTAATAATTTTTACAAACAGAAATTTAAACGAAATCCAGTGTTTAGACAAAAAAAAATTACAATAAATCTAAATTCAAATCATTCTTTTTAACTTTATCTTTGATTTTTTGTGTTATTATTTAAAAAAATAAAGAGACTTACTTTTTAAGCATGCTTCTCGGTCTCCATGCTTTCTTCATCAATCGGATTACATTTGAGACAGCAATCGTCAATCCGATTAGCCTAGGGAAATTTTCTATACCTACGTTGAGTACCATTGTTCAATCCAATCCGAGATCCGATTAGTTATCGTAAACACCCAGAAACTTTATTTGGATTTACGATCACTCCTGCGACTTTACGACCCATTGTAAAAACCGCTTTACTCTTTCAGTGAGCGGTTGCGCATCTGGATACACCCATAGTCTTTATGCATATCATGTAAAAGAGGCTTAAAGAGTCTCGCACGTGAAATGCATTTTGATTGGGAAAAAGTTAGTGCGCACCAGTGCGCACTCAGTTCACGCCAACACTGAACAAGTTCCATGAGTTGCACTGAATAGTGCAAATGCAAAAGAACACGCCCAAATTTTCAGTGCAAGTGTCACTTGAGTTAATTATAATAGATCACGCGTAAAAGAAAAAAGTAACCTCAAAAAAGTAATCTTGTGCTCAGTAAGCAATGATTTTTACTATATGTAATTAAATAGTATATAATCATTAAAAAAATGCTATTATATTACATCAAGTAATTAATTATATTTTAAAAAAGCTATAAAATTTATGTACTTGTATAAAAGATATAACACTTACGGTGTCATTATCCATTTTTTTCACACATGCTACATAATTTACAGTTTTTGGAATCATTCTTCTAGTTTGGAAGATTGCAATTATTTCTTCCTCGCTTGAACTAGAAGAAAATTCCAAAAATGTCTCCAAAATATTAAAAAGATCCAAATTCGGATTGCTCATTCTTTCAAATTTGAAACTTTGTTATTGCTTATAGCGTTTTTCATTGGGAAAACTAGTGCGCACTGAATGTGCACTTGCTGCAGGTAATTGGGCGTTTCCGTTGGCACCGTCATCGCGCAAACCAAAACGTCCAATTGCCAGCGGCGAGTGCACACTCAGTGTGCACACTAGTTTACCCAATGAAAAACGCTATTACAATAATGCACTGATGCTTGCATGCATCCAGTGCACTGAACTGGCACGGTCAAAATATTTCGTGCCACTTAGTGCGCACTGAGTGGGCACTATGCGAGTGTCGTGCGTTCAAACGAACACGTGACACTAGCCAAGTGCGCATTGGCACTGCCAATCGAACACGCGCCTGACACTGAGTGCAGCTAGTGCATCCGAATCGAAAATGCTATAAGGCCACAGCACAGGTTTTGACGGTTTTGCATAGCTGCACAACCGTGTGCATAAGGAAGTTGATTGGTTCGTTAACACATGCATAAAGAAATGGACCAATCAATTTCTTTATGCATACAGTTATGCAGTTATGCAAAAGCCTATGTCGCCTTTAAGGCTGTAAAGCCCGCATCAGGGAGGGTCCCAGATGCGCACAGACCCAATTGGACACCACCAATTATAGCGGCCGATGCCTAGAGTATTTCCGTTGGTTGGGTAAGATTAGATTACGTAATTGGTGGTGTCCGATCGGGTCTGTGCGCATCTGGGACCCTCTCCCGCATCAGACTACGCATTGAAGATTGAGATTGAAGATTAAAGATTGAAATTTGACCAATCAAAACAAGGAATTTTTAACTCCTTTTATTTTGATTGGCCAAAGCTCAATCTTTAATCTTCAATCTTCAATTTTTAATGCATAGTCTGATACGGGCTTAAGAATAAAGGTTGGTTTATGCAGGCCGTAACCGCTAACTTATGCCGGAATCTGTAAAAAATTGACCAATCATAATCAACTTATAAAAGAATAATTGACTATGATTGGTCAATTTCTTATAGATTCCGTCATAAGTTAACGGTTACGGTCTGCATAAACCAACCTTTATCCAATCACAGTCGAGAATTAAGAAATAAGAATCTGAATTCTCGACTGTGATTGGTTAATTCTTACGGTACGTCTTATGGTTACGGTTAAGCCCGTATCAGACTACGCATTGAAAATTGAAGATTGAAGATTAAAGATTAAGCTTTGGCCAATCAAAATAAAAGGAGTTAAAATTTCCTTGTTTTGATTGGTCAAATTTCAATCTTTAATCTTCAATCTCAATCTTCAATGCGTAGTCTGATACGGGCTTTATGGAAGGTGTGTGTAAAGGTTGATTTATGCAGGCCATAACCACTAACTTATGCCGTAATCTGTAAAACATTGACTAATCAAAGTCGATTATTCTTCTATAAATCGATTATGATTGGTCAATTTCTTATAGATTCCGGCATAAGTTAGCTGTTAAGGCGCAAGTCCACGCAGCGAATAAAAGCTGGCGTTTTACCCTCTCTCCATCAATTTGGCGAATCCAGCGAATAAACGCTCAAAGTTCGACACAGTCCAACTTTTAGCGACTAAACGCTGGCGTTTACCCCTTCTCCATCAATTTTCATCAATGTGGCAAATTCAGAGAATAAACGCTCAAAGTTCGACACAGTCCAACTTTTAGCAAAACGACGCTGAAATTTAAATATTACATTCCAAATTAATTACCTTCCAAAAGTGAATATATAAGAAAAAAATTATTAAAAGGTTAAATCAATCGACATCACCTGAAAATACAAAGTTAGTATATATTATATACATATAGTAAGCATACTTTCAGGCTAGGTTGCTTTTTGTTTTTTATTTATTTATGTTAGATAGCTTTATTTGTTATATTTTGTTAACAACTGTGTTTTTTATATTGTAGGAAATTTTGTTATACCCTCATATACTTGTGGTGTATGCAAAACAATTGTTTGTACCATACAAGAAAGTGAAGAAATATATCGGCACTCTTGTATGGAGGGATATAATGAATGTTACATAGATAAAAATTCATATTATTTTTATCCTAAAAGCGGTAAATACATTAGTAACAATTTCGGCCCGATGCAAAGAAGAAACTGTGCTCATTACGATTTACAAAAATCGGAGCTACCCAAAACTTTTTTTTTTATATCTATTTCTTTTTCTTTTTTTAACAAATACATTGCAGCAATTGCAGCAGCTATACGTCGTCTTCTAATTTCAGCTATAACCGCCACTGTATGTTTATAATATTTTACATACTTGATATATTGATTATAATATTCCAACTCCATTTTTGTCAGATTATGTACTTAGCAATTGCCGTTTTTAACGCTGCTTTGCGTTGCGGTGGAGTTGGATAGAGTAAGGGTAAAACGCCAGCTTTTATTCGCTACATGAAAAGGATAGAGGCGATAGCGTTTAGCTTTTTAACGCTGCTTTGCGTTGCGATTGAGTGGGAGTAAAACGCCAGCTTTTACTCGCTGCGTGAAATTGCATCTTTACAGCTTGCATAAACCATCCTTTATATCCTTAAGGGCCCTGGGACCCTATTCTTGAGCACATACGATTATTTTTGTATACGAATAATTTCGCATGAAAGTTTTCGCATGCGATTGGTGAAGTTAATTCTTGATCACTATACGAATTAACGTAGGAAAACTAATCGCATACGAATACTAGAGCGTTGTTGCCAAATCTTCATGAAATGAATGAACCAATGAAATACTAGCTTTGGTTATTCTTGTTGATACATAAGAAATCTGTTGAAAAAAAACATTATAACCTGTAAATTAATTTCTTATTAGTCATATTTCGGAGATAAAAATTTAAGAAGAAAACTATACGATTAAATTATTTAGATTGTATTGTAACCTTAAAAAAAGGTTACACATATAGTTTACAACGTTTACGTTTAAGTAGAAATTGAAAATTAAATTTTATTGCCTATTAAATATTTGTATTGCATACAAAATATTGAAATCGTTATAATATAAGGTAATTATAAAAAATTATTTCATTATTTCATTAATTATTTATTTAAATTTACTTTTCATTGAGTACTTCCTGCTACGATATTTACAAATTACCCAGATAGCACACAGCATTCAAAAAGAATTTATTTTGAAATGCAAAAAAGAATTCTTTTCCTAACTTTTTTTTTTTTTCAGAAAAAGAATTCTTTTTGCATTTCAAAATAAACTCAGTATTGGTGACATAAATCTGCATTTTTTTTTTAATCTTTTTGAATTCTCTGTGCTATCTGGGTAAGTAATAATTTTTTATATCTGTATTTTTAATTTATATATATATACATATATATAATACATATATATATGTATATATATATATATATATATATATATATATATATATACAGGGTGTTTCAAACCACCCGTACACCCCTTTTCTCTTCGCAGGATTAGGACCAATCAAAAATATGTTCAGACGAAAGTTGTAGGGTTTCAAAAGATCTATTCAATGATCTTATCAGTTTGACCTTGGATGGCGTCGCCAAGGTCAGATCGAAATCACATTAAGTTTTTTAAATGAAACACCCTATTTTTGATTCCAGAATCTAATAGCTGGTGTCAAGACTTTTCCAAAACACTATAAGAATGTTTATTTTCGTTGACTACTTTCCGAGTTGTGCGGCTTAAAAGTTACACTACCGCCAGCATCAGCATTACTCAAGATGTACCATGTGGTGGTTACTTAGTCGGATTTAATCTTGTGTGTGGGTGTGTGCATACGTGCATGCGTATGTGTATGGGGGAGGAAAAGGGGAGTCAAAGTTTTATGTACTCGGCTTTTGTTTATTAACTGGATTGATTATGTTTGATGATCAATCATGTCCAGATTGACTGTATGCATTTTCTCGTGCTTAGCATTATCCAGAATGAACGACGTGGACGTGACGAGAATTTCATCCCATTAGGGTGCTTGATTCACGTGAGTCCCCTTGTCTCTCACGTTTGTGGTGCTTGATTCACGTGAGTCCCCTTGCCTCTCACGTTTGGGGTGCTTGATTCACGTGAGTCCCCTTGCCTCTCACGTTTGGGGTGCTTGATTCACGTGAGTCACCTTGCCTCTCACGTTTGGAGTGCTTGATTCACGTGAGTCCCCTTGCCTCTCACGTTTGGGGTGCTTGATTCACGTGAGTCCCCTTGCCTCTCACGTTCGGGAATGAATAAGTGTATGTTTTGTTAAGCGACTAAATGTTCAAAGTGAGCACCATTCTCTGCGATGCAAGCATCAACTCTATTTTGAAAATCATTGGTTGCTCGAAGAATTTCCTCGGCACGTAAGGATCGAATTGCTTCACTTATTCTACGAATCATATTATCCCTCGTAGTCGGACGTTCATGATAGACCAAGTTTTTTATCCTTCCCCAGAAATAATAATCAAGGACGGTGAGATCTGGTGATCGGGGTGGATAATTGATTGGACCGTATTTGCCTAGCCACTTGTCGGGGAACATAGTATTTAATGCCGCACGAGCAACTCTCGATGTATGAGACGGACATGCATCTTGTTGGAACCACATGTTCAGGCGCAATTGCAGAGTGTGGCGAACCAAAATCCGCCACCAACATACGCGCGCGCGCGAGCGCGCAGGCAAGCCGCGGGCGCCAGCGTGGGCGCGAGCGCCGGCGCTAGTTCAGGCGCCGCCGCTAGGCGGCCGCTTTCTCGGGAGTCAAATGCATCCACCGAGCGCATATAATACGCGACCGCAACCCGTCAAACACGCATCCTCCGATCGAGGCTGAGCTCCTATTGGGCCCTTCGATCTCGAGAATCGTCACCTGAGGTGCGCTCCTTTACGGGCCCTCGCTCTTGGTGTACCCAGAGGTGCGCTCCTTCACGGGCCCTCTCCCTTGGTATCACCCGAGGTGCGCTCCTGCACGGGCCCTCGCTCTTGGTTTAACACGAGGTGCGCTCCCTCCAGGGCCCTCAATCTTTTGGTCGAAGAGCTTCGTGGCACGTCAAACTGCCTCGTCGACGTCTCCGACGGGACCGTCCCGGTCCTTACCCGCACCCGGACTGTCCGGGGTGCGTCTGTCCAGACGAGCGCCAGGGAGTTCCCATATTCGACTCTGGCATAGCGTTCCTTCCTTGGGAGCTGAGGCAGATAGAGGTACCACGACACTACGATCCTCGCCGCCGGTGTACCGTAACAAGGAGTCAGGGGACCCAAACGTCGCCAACCGCTTCGGCCACGTCCAGCGGTACCCAGACGTCCCCTGAGCCTGCAACGAGCACTCCGCAGAAGCTCCGAAGCGTCGTCGTCGTCCCAGTCGCTCCTTCGCCGCGTTCTCCGCGTCCTCGCACGCCAGGGCGATCTCTCCCCGCAGAAAAGCGGGAGAAAAAGAAACGGAAGGAGAAACTGATAAAAAATCTATTCGGCAACTGACCGACTTTTTTAGGCGCCTCCGGGCGCCGCCTAAGCCACTACCAAAGAAAAGCATACCTTTGTAACAAAAAGTTATTCTAATAAAGAACACGTAAACGTATAACGTGTAATTATTTGTGGAACCTTCTGATACCACAAGCAACCCCACACAGAGGAATATTTTCTAGTAAGACAGGAAGATCTGTCATTATCAAGGCGGAATATCTATCACCGTTTAGATTTTCGTCAAAGAAAACAGGACCTATGATTTGACTTCCAATAATTCCACACCAAACATTGACTTTCCAAATGGTTTGATGATCTACTTCTCTCAACCAGTGAGGATTATTTTGTGCCCAATAACGAGAGTTCCAAGTATTAACAGATCCATCACTTTTAAGTGTACATTCGTCAGAAAATAAAATTTTCAAGTGGAAATCAAGTGGTTGCTGTCTTATAAAGTTGCAAAATACAAGTCTCTGTCTAATATCGTTATAATTCAACGCTTGATGAACAGACATTCTGTAAGGGTGAAATTTGTTATTTTTTAGAATGCGCCAAACACTGATTTTACTAACACCAGAATCTTGTTCTCGTCGTCTTAAAGAATCATAAGGGTTCAATTCTGTCGATGCAAGAATTTCCACTGTTCTTTCATCCATAATCGGACGACGAATTTGTGTACCTTTGTTATGTTGAGGCTGAACGACACCTTTAATTTTGATTCGTTTAGCCAAACGTGAAAAAACATTTCGCGAGTGAGGAGTCCGATCAGGATAACGTTCCCGCCACTCTTTCCGCCAATCTTTCCGCTGCAATGAATGTACCTCGACACTCACCTAAAATTAGCAGCATATCATATGCTTCTTCATTGGAATAGGACATGGCTAAATAAACCTAGACTAATAAAGAGGGTCGGATTTTTGTTGCGCGATTGATACTGATATGACGGTTATTGAAGACGTAGGTGACAAGTTTGAGAGAGTTATTGTCACTCGTGTTGAGTTGAGTCACAATAGCGTTGTGGTGAATACATCTCTACTACATCCTATGCAAATAACAATATGTATAAAATCACGAGTTAGACATCGTTACGCAGAAAGCCGCGCTCGTTATTGCTCGTGTGCTACCGTTAAAGTAATAATGTAATTACATAATATTATGACATACATATGTATGTGACTATCTACGGTCGCGACAGCTAACTTTCACGATTTTTCATAATCTGTTTTTGTTGGCCCGGCTCGCGTGTTTACTTTCTTTGTGTCGGCTGCACGGCTTTCTGCGTAACGCGTGATTTTATATTGTTATTTACATGGTGTTGGCGGTAGTGTAACTTTCAAGCCGCACAACTCGGAAAGTAGTCAACGAAAATAAACTTTCTTGTAGTGTTTTGGAAAGGTCTTGACACCAGCTATTAGATTCTGGAATCAAAAATAGGGTGTTTCATTTAAAAAACTTAATGTGATTTCGATCTGACCTCGGCGACGCCATCCAAGGTCAAACTGATAAGATCATTGAATAGATCTTTTGAATCCCTACAACATTCGTCTGAACATATTTTTGATTGGTCCTAATCCTGCGAAGAGAAAAGGGGTGTACGGGTGGTCTGAAACACCCTGTATATGCACATATATATATGTATAAAATAAAAATAATACATAAAATATATATAAAATACATATTATACACAAAATAATACATAAACGTAATCTGTGTAGTTTTTATATGATAAACTTTACTTTTGATCAATTAATTTTTTTTGTAATCTTATAGACTTGGCATGACATGAAAAACAAAGTAAAAGGAAAGAAAGCAGATATCAATCGAAGTTTAAAAAAAACTGGAGGAGGTCCACCATCAGAAATAAACATGACAATGATAGACAACGATGTAACTAATTTGATTGGACCTACTACTATATACGATGATGCTACAGTTGACGAATCTATTGCTGAATTTGTAAATATCTGAGCATAGGATACACTTTATAAAAAATTGATTTTAGATAGTGTAAAACTCTGATGGGTTATTTGAATGATCGCCTTTGGCCTTGTGGTGCGGTCTCATGGACGGATATGGTTACGCCATACGCGAAAAGTAGCCGTCCAATATGGGACCGTACCATTAGACCCAATAGTCGATGTCTAAGCATGGGCGCGAAATACGAATTTGAATTGTAGTTTGATGGAAATCTTAACAATAGTTTGCCTTACAAAATTAATTTCTTTTTCTAGAATTTTGAAAACATTGAAAATACCGAAATTGAAAATACATTGGGTTTTAAAGAGAACAATTCAGATATATCAACTGCATCAAGAAATAATAATATATTAAAGGATATTACGTATAAAAGTAAATTTTTTTATTTACTTATTTGTAATTTAAATTTTTATTTTACAAGTATTATTTTTAGATGTTTATGATATTTCTTGTATCAACTTTTATTTATTTTGTAGGAAATGTTGACTTAAATACATATAAAAATGTGTTCAAGTAAAGTCATCAATTAACTGCAACAAAGAGCTATTAATATCTAAATCACGTCAGTATATTTATATTTAGTTCTAAAGTCAAATATTTTTCAAAAATAACTTTTTAATGAAAAATGTTGATCTTTTACAGAATCAGTGGAGCCTTGTGTTTTCATATCAGATGAATCAGTCAATGGAGAAGCCAATGAAGATACAAATATAAACAACACAAAATTAAAAAATCAAAATATAAAATCAACTATAACAACAGCAGTAACACATAGTAATATTTTATATAGTAAATTGTTTTTATATAATAAATATATTGTATTACTTAATAAATAAATTATATTTTAGAAGGTATTAAGAAATGCAGACAAAACACATCTCACAGTCAGCAACGTACTACAAAAAAAGGATATTTTGAAAATACTCTTTCGTATACAAAATGTCTAAGCACAAATATGGAGAATGATATGAAGATGCGTGAAGAATATTATAATAAAAAACTTAAATTTATGGAACGTGATGTTATAGCAAAAGAACGAATTGCTGCGGCTATTGAAACTTTTTGTGCAATAAATCAAGAAAATATAACTTACGAAGAAGTAGAAAATTTGGAAGACACAGGTTATTAGTTTAAAAGAAAAATGTTTATTAGTACAATGTTTATTTTTTTTTATGTTTATTTTTTATTTTAAACTGATCAAAATTGCTGTGCCAAAGCTGCACATAACTGATAATTGTTAATACATAAGTTGTTAATACATAGTGCAATATTAAATGTATTATGTGTTTTGTGTTCATTATATGTGTGTACAAAATATTATTATAAGCAAAATAAAATTAAACAAAATGTTATATAATTATTGCATTATTGATAGATTTATATTTAATTTAAGAAAAAATTTCTAATTATACGGCGTTGCATTACTCTTGCTTTTGTAAGATCAGGATTTAAACGCCCTACAACAGCTTCAACTTCTATTGATCTCTCATTCAACATACCAAAATCCATATGTAAATCATAATCATCATCTAGAAGAGGTAAATTATTTTCTACACACATATTGTGCAGAACTACACATGAATTTATAATTTTAGAAGCCACGTTTGTAGTATAATGAAGTACACGGTGTTTCAACAAGCAACGAAAGCGCATTTTTAATAAGCCGTTGCATCTTTCAATAATTGAGCGTGTTCTTTTAAAACATTGATTATAACGTTCTTTTGGAGTAGCCGGTTGAACATCATTCAGTGGAATTAGAAGCCATGGTCTTAGTGCGTAACCTGAATCACCTAACGTACAAATAAAATAAATTTTTTATTATAAATGTAAATATTTAAATAAATGTAATAAAACGTATAATGTATACAAACCTATCAAATAAAAATTATCATGCCCTCGTGCATGTAAAGTTTGCATCACTGGCAAAACATTGCAATGATTCCAGATAAAACTATCATGACAACTTCCAGGATATCGAGCATTAACATTTAAAATTTTCATTCTTGAATCACAAATCTATAATAAAATAATAATATAATCAAATAAAATAATTGTAAATTGTATGTAATTCCATTACAACTGATAGATATAATATGAATCTTACATAAACATATATATTTTAAATATTTTACATATTTTATATTATATATTTTATATATTTTATGTATTTTTTTATATATTTTAATTTACACTTTATATACTTTATTTTTATACTTTATATACTTTATTTTATATATTTTATATTTTATATATTTAAATTACTTACTAACTGTGTATTTATGGAATGGTATCCTTTTCGATTTACATATACATGTTCTGGATACATTTCATTGTTCTTTGAGGGTGGAAATATAGCCACGTGAGTACAGTCTATACATCCTACGACAACTGGGAATCCATATTCTGTGTAAAATCTATAAATACCATATTAAAATAACTCAAATAATTTTAAATCCATATTCTATGTAAAATATATAAATGCCGTATTAAAATAAATAACGCAAATAATTTTAAATAACAACTAAATTTATTTAATTTTTCGTACGCATTACTTATGGTTGTAAGCACTTCTAAATTCCTCGGAAAATAAACCCATTCGTTAAACACATTGGGGTGATTGAGTACTATGTTTACATCTCGAATACAACGACTTACAGAGGATTGACTAACTCCAATATATCCATTACATCCAATACCTAACTGATAACTTCCAACTGCATAAAATCTAAGAGCAGTAAATACCTATAAAAATAAAAGTTGTTATAAATACAAAACCTAAATAATATAATATCTGAAGTATAATATTTATAACATATTAATTATTACATGTTATACAGCTTTTCTTTTACCTTTTGTTCCGCATCTAATGCTGATCTTCTTGAAATTGGATCATTATATTCCTCTACTATGTCAATTACTCCTTGTACCATATCTTTACTTAAACGAAATAATCTCATAAACTCCAAATTATTTAATTCAAATGGATCATTACGTTGAAATCTTTCTCTATTTTCAAACACAATGTTTGCATTTTCCAAAACATTTATTACATTAAAATTAATTAACCTTCTTAAAACCGCCATTGTTATATGAAATTTTTACTGTTATATAAAATTTTGGTTATTTATCGCATACGAATCTTTATTTTGAATGCCATGACCCATACGATGTAAATCGCATGATATTTTTCGAATACGACCGCGTAGTAATCATTCATGAATACCAACTGTTAAAAGTCGTATACGAAACTGCCATTTTCGTATGCGATATATGTTCAAGAAAAGGGCCCCTGCATATAAAATGCATAACATACATAAACACACATAAGACCGATGGACCAATGAACATCCAGCATAAAGTCGCCATATTGATTTACATAAGATTCTCATTGGTCCAGAGGCCTTATGCTACGCTTATGCTCTGTTATGCATTTCATGTGCGAGGCCCTTTAGACAGAGACGCTCGAGTATTTTGCCCATGCCATCACACACCATTGTCAACTCCCACCACGGTCCATTCTGTATTGTATGTCGATGGATAAGAACAGATAAAGGTGATGAGAGGTTTTTGCGAGAGTAATTAAGGATACTTTTTCACCCTTTTTTTCTCTTCCTGTGTGTGTCTCTTGTACACTTGTTTTGTTGTAAATATTGAATTACTACGATGTCCGATGAGTCTGAATATGATGTTGAGCCGGAAGAGCTTGATATTTACAAGAGAAAGTATCAATTACTGTTGGAGCGATGCGAGATTTTACAACAGGTTAAGTCTGATCCTTCTGAAATGAAATCATTATCGACGATTATTTTTTCAAACTATATAGTATTTTTTAAACGATAGGAAAATGAAAGATTGGTATACAGAGTCCAGAGAGTAAGAAAGCTTCTTCGACGCACGAGGAAAGAGAAAAAGTTAGTTTTGTAGGTTAGTTAGACTGTTGAGTGTCAATAATTGCAAGATATTTTTATTAGTCGCGTGATATTGATTTATAGATTTTTAATCGATCGATTGGATCGACATGGAGACCGTTGGCGAGAAGCACCGATGGGTGTGCTCGAAGAGAACAGTGTTTTTCAAACGACTCCAAAATCGGAGAAAGGGGGGAAAGGTGGTTCCCACAATGCTAAAGAGGAGAAACCGAAAAAGGGAACGAAGAGAAAGGGCGCGAAAGCTGATCCGAACGCACCGAAAAGACCTGCTAATCCTTTCTTCCAATTTTGTCAAGAGCAAAGACCTCGTGTGATGGAACGTTTAGCTGGGGAACCAGAGCCTAGTAAGCAAGAACTTACCAGACAACTCGCAACTACCTGGAAATCTCTCAGTTCCGAGGATAAAAAAGTAAGATCCAATGTTATTTATCGCGCGAATAATTAAATTGATTGACAGCTTTTGCACTTCCATTTGCCACTCGTGTTGATTACATATTGGATTGTATTTTTGTTATTTCAGGTATATTACGACATGTACGAGAGATCTAAGGAGAAATATGTCGCAGAGATGCAAATATATAATAAGAAGACTGAAGATACGCCGTGTCAAATACCACTAAATATAACGTAATATTTAGATTGTGGCTTTGCAAGGATGACGAGGATGACGGAATAGATAATTATAGATGATGAATTTTACAGACATTTATAGATAGCTTCATGTATTTGCTTTTAATTCGCGAGCGTCTCGATGTGCGATCGAGCATATCTTTTGATATTGATGAATATTGAAAACGAGAATAAGAACCAAGACCGGAACCACGAACGCGACTGAGAAATCGAGGTAGCTAGTAAATGTTTATGCAAAGAGGTTTGCAGCGCTACAAAAATTAAGAAGAAACGTGCAGTAATGGTGATAACTGGCATTCAGAAAATGGAATAAACGACGATGAATGAATGAATGAATAAACGAATGAATGAATGAATGAGAAAGGAATAAAGGAAATATGTAGATATGTACAATAGATATTTATTTCATTATAGAGCGCCACGATGCGTTGCACGCACGCACATACGTGCGAGATAAAATTTTCATGTTTGTTCGGCCACCTTGTATCTTTTTTACAATTCAATTTTATATCAACAATGTAAATATTCGATAAATATAAAAAGGGAAGCATTTTGTCGAAAATTAAGCTTTAAAATTGTCCTTTTCGCGTCTTAAGTACGACATTGTCTGAATGGGATCATTTTGTTGCGCGTGTTTCATAACGGACGGTTCGTGCACTCTCATAAATGGATTTGTGAGCTTTTCATCTTTGATAGTGCTTGGTACTGTTGGAAGATTATTAGCGCGTTGAGTATGCACCATATCCAATTTTTGTCGTATCGTCGCATTCTCTGGTTCCACGTGTAAAGCAAACTTGAGATTATTGACTGTATATTCGTGTCCGCAATACACCTTCTGCAAGATAGAAAAGCGAGTGAATATCCCGTATTGAGAAATGATTAATTACAATTTGGCTCGGGGAATAGAAGGGCTCACCGTCTGTTCGGGTAAAGAGCCTAGAATTTCAACGAGTGCCTTATACATTTGATCTGCGGTACCCTCGAAAAATTTCCCACAGCCTCCAGCAAAGAGTGTGTCTCCTTTCAAGTAAGTTAAACATCTATTTATTATATTTGATATCCAAGTAATTTCTCATTATCATAAGAGGTGTAGCCACGCTTTACCTGTAAATACAGCTGGTGGATGTTCTCCTCCTCCTCCTCCCGTAACATAGTAACAAATGTGCCCACGTGTATGGCAAGGTGTCGCGAGACACTTGATTGATAAATTACCAATGTTAAATGTATCGCTGTGCATAATTTTATGATTAATGGCTTCTATTCTGTCATCTCCACCATATATCGCAATATCAGCGAAACTCTTGGATAATTTGGCATTTCCTCCAGCATGATCCCAATGATGATGAGTAGTTAAAACCTTTGTCAATTTAACATCATTTTGTTGAACAGCTGCAGTTACTGCTTCTGGATCGACGGGATCTACAATAGCAGCCTCCTGCGTCGCTTCATCGATAATCTGACAAGGTTCCAAAAAATTATACAAGGTTAAAGGAGAGATATAAATAAAAATATAATGAAAAAAATTTTTTTGTAAATATTTTGCACAAGTGTGACATTTTATCGTGTCAAGTGTGAATACAGAGGTTATACTATATCTTGCCAATGTAAAATATACGAGATAATAGATATTTAAAAAACCATGCATCTTTCTATATTATTCAAGCATAGAGGATTGAGATAAATAGCAGCACATACCAAATACATATAATTATCTTGAAGCGCTGGTAATATTAGTACTTTCATATTGGAATGATCCACTGTTGCGCTCGAACTGTGCGATCTACCGTTGAAGGAAACGCTCTTTGCTGAAACGTCAAGAGGAAAGTAGTAATTTGCTACTTTATTCTATCGATCGTAAGTATGAAGATTTTGATCATTACTGAAAGAGAGTACGTGTGTAGAGCGAAAGAGAAGCGGTATCGATTATACAAGGTATGTGTACAACAATAGAAACTAAAGTAAAAAAAAAAAAAATGCAATGTAACGCAAGGCGACGTCATCGGATGTTTGCACGTAAATGGGCTAATGTATAAAACCCCACATACCCCTGAAATACATAGACGTGAGTTTATTTTCAAGCCATGTTGGACATACACGTAGTGCAACTTGACGAAACATGATGACAAAAACTCAAAAGAAAGCTCTATAACTCTGTACTACTTGGATTTATTTTGTGCGCACAAAACTCCCTCCTCCTCCTCCTCCTCGCTACTTTTGCCTGATAACGTATACGTATGTACATAAACATACGAAACCAACCAGATGAGAGAATGTCGTGGAAGAAAAAGAATCGAGAAATACGGTCGAGTTGGGAGCTGATAAAAGGAAAAACGGTCGATTATTCCGTACCCATTGCAGCTTGCAGGAATATTGTATGTATGTACGTATGTACGTACATACGCGTGTTAACTTATCATTGTGTCGGTTGGTATTGGTTGGTATGCCGGCTACCGACCCGGCATAATTAATAACCTAACCATATTCTTCTGGCGCTAAATACCATCCTAAGGTATAATATTATCAGATTCGATGCGTTCGATAGTTGGTTGGACCAGATGACATGATTTTTTGACGCAAGACCGGTCGTCGATCTCACATTTATGCAATCGCGTGTGTGTGTATGTCAGTGATGTGTGTGTGTGAGGTTAGGAATATACAGATATAAATAAAACCTATTGTACCAAAAGTTGTTAAGTACTAATAATTCAATGTTCAATGGTTCCAGATAGCATGTAGCAGTTGCATCTTGACGATTTACTCTGGAAATTATACAACGAGGGGAGATACAATCAATTTAAAATGTCGATTAGCGACACGATGACGAACGTGATTACGATGAATGACGAGTGTCAAGGTTGGTTAAATCTTAAATCGAGTTGAATGACGAGTAATAGGAATGTAATCTTGCCAAGATTCCTTATTTTAGCTTACGTTATTAAATTTAGTGTCACATAAAAGTATCGTTTATTAATTTCAATCTCTAAACTCACCCTGGCTCACCCTCGATTCTCCCTCTTGTCAACGACAATAATTCATATTCATACATACATAATAGCATAGGAGTTTTATGTACATTATACTCATGTACGTGTATGTATGAAAATACAAGTTCGATACGTCGAACGAAACGTCTTGCACGAGTCACCAAGAGCTGTGTCCAGATCGTAGCGCTAACATTTATTGTGTGCTTTTCAATTTTACAAAACTGCAAGCCGAATAAATTATCGATTCGAATTAAAACGGATTTGTTTTGCAAGTTGAATAAGAAATAATTTAAAACATTACGTTGTTCTTCAATAACAATTTAATAACAAACGATGCTAATGATGCATCTATGTATAAATGTGACAATAAATTTATGAACACTAATAATAAGAAGATGTAGCTATGACTCGTAAGGCATTTTGTTTATATTGAATTTTTACATTTCGGTCCGATGTTGTTTATACAATGTACAATATACAATATACAATCTGTTGTTTTCTGCAAAAATTTCAGTCACGGAGGAGGATGAGATCGCTGCGATCGATTACGAGTTACAGCAGATAGAGAACGAGCTGCAAAAGTTGCAAGATCGTAAAAAGTTATTAACGCAGCGGAAGGACAAGTTACGCGACGACGCTCTTTTGAGGAAAAGTTTTTCTCTGTCGAAAAGAAATTGGAGCACGGAAGATTTCGCTTGGTCCGCAAAGCTAAGGAAAACGTTAAAGGAGGTGTTCAAGATAGAGGAGCTACGAGAACTGCAGTTACCGACTATGAATGCCATCATGTCCAAGGAGGATGTCATCCTGATCATGCCTACGGGCGGTGGTAAGAGTCTATGTTATCAATTACCAGCTGTGATGAGCAAAGATGGTATAACGGTAGTAGTTTCGCCATTGATATCCTTGATGGAAGATCAGTTGCACGGATTGCGTAAAGTCGACGTAAAGGCTAACATGCTGTGCGCAAAGATGGATAAGGAGAGCGTGAAGACGATTATGGGAGCCCTCGTGGACAAGAGCTCTCCTCTGAAATTGATTTACGTAACGCCGGAATACATGGCAAAGTCCAATCGCTTTATGAATAAACTGCAAAAAGCGTACGAGTTGGGCCGTCTGGAACGGTTTGCGATCGACGAGGTGCATTGTTGTAGTCAATGGGGCCACGACTTTAGACCCGATTACAAGTTCTTGGGAGTACTGAAATCCATGTTCCCTGGAATACCGATTTTAGGCCTCACCGCGACAGCTCCGGCGAAAATCATCGTGGACGTGCAGAAAATTCTCGACATCAGTGGTTGTTTAGTATTACGAGCTTCGTTCAACCGATCGAATTTGTATTACGAGGTCCGTCGGAAACCAGCGGAGAAGGAGACGTGCCTCGCGATGATGGAAAATCTGCTGAAAACCCGATTTAACGGCAAGTCGGGTATTATTTACACGACTACGATTAAAGACGCGGAGCAATTGACGAGCGATTTGAGAGGCAGAGGTATCAAAGTTGGATGTTACCACGCGATGCTCGAAGCCGACTACCGCTCGGAAGTCTACTCCAAATGGATGTCGGGCAAGTATCAAGCGATAATCGCGACTATCGCTTTCGGCCTGGGCATCGACAAGCCGGATGTGCGATTCGTCATTCATCATTGCCTCTCAAAGTCGATGGAGAATTTTTATCAGGAGAGCGGTCGAGCGGGTAGAGACGGTAAAAAGTCGGTGTGTCTGGTGCTCTATAGATTGGCGGATACATTTAAATTGAGTACCATGGTATTTCAAGATAAAGTCGGACTACAAAACTTGTACAAGATGTTGGCCTATTGCTTGGATCGAACGTCCTGTAGACGAAGTTTAATAGCGACTCATTTTGAAGAAAATTGGAAGGTAACCGACTGCGCCGAGATGTGCGATCATTGTAGGAAGCCTAAGGACGATAGGAATGCCAAGCGAATCGACGTAGCGCAGTATTGCAGACAGTTGTATCAAATTATAACTAAAGCCGTACAAAACGAAACGCGATTGACCGCGCTGAAATTGGTGGACGCTTGGTACGGCAAGGGTGCTTCGTCGCTACGAGTATCCAACGTGCCCGTGCCCACCTTTACGAGAGAAACTGCGGAAGCTATCGTAGGACATTTGCTGATAAACGGTTATCTGCAAGAGGACTTTCATTTTTCACCATATTCTACAATATCGTATCTCAAACGTGGACCAAAGTCTGGATTGGCTCTTGGCAACGATCACGAGATACTCTTTGACTATCAGCTTTGTTAATATCTTGCAATTTGATTACGAGACCATTTAACGATTGATGAATGACACGAGTCATTTTTTTTTCTCACGTACGTTTAAGATACATATTGTAGATATGTAAATGTTCTCTCTCTCTCTCTCTCTCTCTTGCTCTCTCCCTCCCTCCCTCTTTCCCTCTCTCCCCCAAGTCTTGAGAAAAAATTACATCATACATTTACATTATATTTGAAAAGCACCTTATTGTGAATGCACTAAACAAACAAAACTGCAAATCGTAAAATAATTAAGATTTAGTATAATTTCAGCCTCGAGTTCTTACTGTGTGAGAGAGAGAGAGAGAGAGAGAGAGAGAGTGTGTGTGTGTGTGTGTGTGTGTGTGCGTGTGTGTGCGCGCGCGTGCGTGTGCGTGCGTGCGCGTGTGTGTGTGTGTGTGTGTGTGTGTGTGTGTGTGTGTGTGTGTGTGTGTGTGTGTGTGAGTGAGCGAGTGAGAGATTGCATAAATGGGAGAATAAATGGAGAAACGATCCAAGATAAAAGAACGTCATGTACGATGCGATTAAGAAGCAGTGGATAATCGATACAAATGGCTTACGAAGGCCTATGGCTATGACAGATGTAGCGAAATGTCAGCGAGTCGGATAGTAGGATAGGCGGAATAGGTTCCGCGATCAGATGAAAATATTGATCCGTAATAAGACCCTCGTTTCTCGTACGCATCGCTGATGAGCTCTTTAGAGACTCTTTGTTCTTATCGTAATCAAATGTATACGTGTGTCGCGAAAGATGAAAAATTTGTAGAGAAACAAGAGTGTACACGCGTCTGCGAAAATTTTATCGGATTTTAGTCAAAATCAAATTGTACTTGCGCGGTAGCGATAGCGCGGTAGTGGCGGCGGTGGCAGCAGCGGTGGCGGCAGTAGTAGTGGCAGTAGCAGCGGCAGTAGCAGCGGTAGTAGCAGCGGCAGTAGCAGCGGTAGTAGCAGCGGTAGTAGCAGCGATAGTAGCAGCGATAGTGGCAATAGTCAAGTAGTGTGACAACAACGATGCCTGACGATGCTGACGGCAACGGCGCTCGCGCACTAAGTAGTGACGCTTGAACATCAGCAATTTAGAAACGGACGGAGAGACTTTGATTGTTATGGCGATCATCTCGATTTTACTTATACATCGCAAGAAAATATTTCAATGCTACTAAATTCGATCGAGCGATATTGCAAGTTTTCAAAGAAATTGGTTTCCACCCTTTTCGATAAAGTATCGAAGCAGAAACTCGAAGCGATTCGGAACTCAACGATGCAGGATGTGCACGTTTCCGGGACGCTGGATGCGTATTATCGACGCTCCGTATGTAACGAGGCTAATTGAGGCGCGATAACGTCGTCGCGTGCATAAGCACGCACATATCAGCAGCGATTACGGTACACTCTACGCGGAAGGACAAGTCGGCGGCGGCGGCCTATGGCAAAGGATTCTGTTCGTCGTCGACGACTCTGAAGCGAATCTGTGGACATGCACACTAAAATCCGATTTTGCTTCTTGCCCGATTATGTTCACCCTCCGTTCTAAAGTCTCCGCCAATTGGCACCATTCGCAACGTCGATGTAGCTCGCAATTTCAGATTTTTGTAGACGACAGCCTACGTATCGTACCTGAATCTCTCGTAATAGAGATAAAAAAATCTAACGACGTATCTCGCGGGTAAGTGTTAAATTTGACACGATTGAATTTTTCGCACAAACTGCATTTGAATTTTTCTAAATAAAACTTGATCATCTCTAATGAGATTTATTTGTATCTTTTTACAGTGGAAACTGACGAGGATAAATAATAACGAACGGCGACAATGCCACTCCCAAATATTTTGAGAAAAGCAAGCAGCTATATCCTAGGCGATTGCGGCCAGGATAACCGACGCGTCATTTATCAGGACGGTGAGGCATTATTCTGCAAAAACAACGTCTGCGTGCATCCTCCTACGTTAATGAGACAACACGCCGACGTGGTGCATCATCCTGGATACATGACTGTAACTTGCAAGTTGAACAAAAATTCCAATTTGCCGACCCTGCACCTAAGTTGGATACCCAACAGTACGTTACGCAAGCATCCTACCACCTTGGAAAATCTGAATGCCAGGAGCGACAGGAGCGGTAGTGCAACGGCAAGCGTGATACAACGACAGGGCAGCGGCGGCTCCCCTCGTTCGCGAATTTCCGCCGCGGAAAAGGCACGCGAGGAGGGAGGTGTTTTCGATTCGCTCAACGTGAGACCACCTGAGCTCGAGAACGAGAATGAAAATGAAAATGAAAATGAAAATGATATCGAGAATGATAACGGAAATGAGAAATTAGATGTGTGCTTGGAGGCAAAGGAGCCCGTCAACTGCGGGGACTGCGAACGCGTCTGTTCCGGTTCTGGCAATCGTTACGGCTATGACTTTCCGTGTCATTCGAGTGCAGATCCCGCCGCCGCCACCACCACCACCACCACCACCACCACCACCACCACCACCACCACCACCATCACCACCACCACCACCACCACCACCACCACCACCACCACCACCACCACTGCCGCTGCCGCGATCGACCACGAGAACCACGAGGAAAATGCGAGCAAAACTACCGAGAAGGTGGATTCGATAGAGTCGAGCAACGAAAAAATCGGCGATTCGATAGTGCGAGGAGACTTTAACGACTCAATCGAGCCACGCTTCTCGTTCCGCGACGACGACGTGAGCGTCAAGAGTCGCAGCTTGTCGTTAACGTCGACGTGCAGTCTATCCATCTCGGTACCTACCGACGGTGTGTAAATATATATATTTATATCCGTATATCGAAAAGTTGCTTGCGTATACAATTAATATGTACGTTGTTGTTTTTACAGCGGAGGAAATACCATCGTGGATGAGGTCTCCCGAACTTCTAGCGCTGCAACACAATCTCGTCTTTCCCGAGAGCGCGACCGCGTCGCCCGTGACGCTGCGTAGAGCACATCGATGCAGAAGATTCTCGGTCGACCTCGGCGAGATGCGATCGTTGAGGCTATTTTTCGCCGATCCCGCTTGCACCTGCGGTCAGTTGGTCGTGGCGAGCAGAGAGAGCCAATACAAGATTTTACATTTTCATCACGGCGGCTTGGACCGGCTAGCCGCCACTCTACATCAATGGCATCAATTGCTTTATCCGCGCTTAAACACGGATACGGAAGAGACTCTACCCTATAGGTTAGAGACATTACCCTACTATTACCCTCTAATATCTCTCTTTTGTCGAATAACGATTTATCATGTCCTTGCGCAGGCATTTTATGGTATGCCGCCCGGAAGTAAGCCGAGACGAGCTGCATCCCGAGGAGGGCCAAGTGCCGATGATCACGTCGTTGGCTTGGAAAGATTTATTGAATGAACGAGGCCAAGTGGAGGATGATCTTGCTCTTCGTAAGGGAATATTTTTCGGAGGTTTAGAACCAGCGCTACGAAAAATCGTTTGGCCCTTTCTATTGCACTGTTACTCTTATCAAAGCACGTACGAGGATAGAGAACAAATCGATGCCATTAGGCGGCAAGAGTACGAAGAGATACAGAAACGTAGACTGAGCATGAATCCGGAGCAAGCCGAGCGTTTCTGGCGAAACGTGGTGTGCATAGTAGAAAAGGATGTTGTCCGCACGGATAGGGCTAATCCGTATTACGCCGGTGAGGGTAATCCCAACGTCGAAGTGATGAAGTGAGTTACGACTTGATACGACACCCGATTATTCATACTTATTTTGCGCATCCTGTGCACATCACTTTTTCTCTCTCTCTCTCTCTCTCTCTCGCAGAAATATTTTACTCAACTACGCGGTATACAATTGTCGCTTGGGTTACACTCAAGGAATGTCCGATCTCTTAGCTCCGTTACTAGCCGAACTCAACTCTGAAATTGAGGCCTTCTGGTGTTTCGCGGGTTTGATGCAAAGATCGGTAGCCGTGTGCACTCCGACCGATACAGATATGGACAGAAATCTGTGCTATCTTCGAGAGCTAGTCAGAATTATGGTACCAGACTTTTATGCGCATCTTCAAAAGCATGCGGATGCCTCGGAGCTTCTGTTTTGTCATCGATGGATACTCTTGTACGTACGACTGTATTTGTCCGTATTGTCCCATGTATTAATGTATGTCGTCTAACGACAAAATAACTAATAAAATTTTTATATACAGGGTGTTTCAGAAATAGTTGGCCAAACTTTAAAAGCATATTTCACTCATTGTAAGGATAAAAAAAAGTCATATAAACATGGGTTTGAAAATGTTTCCTTTCCAAGTTATAAACATTTTTTTATTTTACAGAAATTGCTGGAAATAATTTCCTTTCGCATCAATGCATGCTTCGCATTGACGTCGCATAGATTGTCGAAAACGTTCAAAAATTCTCGGAGTATTTCGTATTTTTTCACACAGCAATAATACAATTTCAAAGTACTTCTACAGTAGCAACAGAAGTATCATACATGAGAGTCTTGAGATGCCCCCATAAGTAAAAATTCAAAGGGTTTAAATCGGGAAAACGTGCAAGCCAAGCAATGGGTCCTCCTTTATCAATTCATGTATTGATGTAATTATTATTCAGGAACTCTCGAGCAATGCGGTTGAAATGTGCTAGAGCTCCATCATGCATAAACCAAATTTGATTGCGTATCTGTAGTGGAATGTCTTCTAATAATATAGGGAGTTGCGTTTTCAAAAATTGTCTGTAGTTGTTATTATTAAGTGTAGGTGAAAAAAAATCGGTCCAAAAAGAAAATTTCGGAAGGAAATCATTTCCAACAATTTCTGTAAAGTCAATAAAAAAATGTTTATAACTTGGAAAGGAAGCATTTTCAAACCCATATTTATATAACTTTTTTTCATTCTTACAATGAGTGGAATATGCTCTTAAAGTTTGGCCAACTATTTCTAAAACATCCTGTATACATGTACATGTATAATACATGTAGCTCACGTATAATTTTCTTCTCACATCACTTTTTCTCTCGTTTCTCTCGTTGCAGATGTTTGAAAAGAGAATTTCCAACCGAAATAGCGTTGGTCATGTGGGAAGCCTGCTGGGTCAATTATTTAACAGATCACTTTCACTTGTTTCTTTGTCTCGCTATTATGTGCGTTTACGCGGACGACGTTATCGCTCAAGATCTCCGAACGGATGAAATGTTGTTGCATTTCAGTTCATTGGCCATGTATATGGACGGGAACGTTATACTCCGAAAGGCGCGAGGCCTGCTTCATCATTTCCGTCAGCTTGTGCGCTTACCTTGCACATTAGCTGGATTGTGCCGACAATGTGGTCCAGGAATGTGGGACAGCGCGCACGATCCTGTAATAGAATGCGTGGATCACGAAGATACGCAATGTCCCTATTTAAATAATTACGAGTAACTCTAATTTATTGAAAGAAAGGAAAGAGCTCATCAGTATTACTAGAACGTATGATAATTAACTCGTTTCGTCGATTTAGATTAGATTGAACGACTTCTTGTTCTCTCTCTCTCTCTCTCTACACGGATCTTTCTCTATAACAAACTTTGATTAATAGCCTATACAGACTATTGACTGCAAACACATTAATATTTACAAAACGTATCGAGTCTAGTCACTATGCTCTCTGTATCTACGCGCGAATAAACTCTGTTATTACGTGCGCGACGATACGTCACTTTGTTCTCGTACAGAACTGTTCGAACACCGTTTTAATTGAACGAAAGAAAGAGTAAAGCAAGAATCACCTGTGTTAATCACCTACGTTATACGTTGGACATTGTTGATATCTCGAGTACCGAAACACTAAGACATATCTCAGAATCTAATTTCAAATCAAGTTCACTGTCAGTTAAAAAGTAAACTTACGAGATTTTGACAATGTTGTATATTATAAAAGATAAATATCTGCAGTATTCGCAATGTTAAAGACTGACGAATGAAAGAAAAAACTAAGTACTACAAGCTAAGTACAAGCTAATGCCCAATAATGCACCCTTGGTTTTGAAATGGAAAGATATCCGTCATCCAATCTCACTCCAATACAATCTCCACTTAACAATCTAATAGGGAGCTCGCCCGCTAGGAATCACAAAAGGAGAAATCAAATCAAGTACAAGCACATAAAAGTTCTATTTATTGTAAATATGTACCCGAATCATGCAGGGTATAAATCAATAGCGTATGTTTCTCCAAAGTGTTCACTTACGTTCGTATATTATATACACCCAACACATTGCGATACGTATATCCTTTAATTGCACGTACGTAAAAAATAACGTACAACTTGTTTTTCTTTTGTGGTTTAAGTAGCAACATACCCAATTTTAAATTATTAAAAATTGATCAAACATAATTTTTCAAACGCCAAGTGCACACTTGCACCTATATCATCTTGTTTGTTACTTTATGAATTTGAAAACAAATATGACAAACTAATTTCACCATGTAACTTTATTCTAAACAAATGGAATATCAATTTTGCATTTTTTTTTTTTGTAATAATTATTATAATCTTTTGTGTTACATACGTAAAGATAAAGCTACTTTAGAATATTCAAGATTTTACAGATACTGTGCCTATGCAACAAAGGCGATTATACATTTCATCAGAAGCATAACATTTTATCGAAAATAGCTTTTATCGCGCTTTTATCGTACTATCTGGTATCGTTGAAATCTTGAAGAGAAATCTATCTGTGTTAAGATCTGTTCCGTGCAGATCTCAGTTTAAAATAAATATAAGAACGTAGAAACTTGCGCGCGCGTGTGTGTGTGTGTGTGTGTGTGTGTGTGTGTGTGTGTGTGCGCGCGCGCGCGCGCGCGCGTATGTGTGAGTGTATGTATGTATGTGTTGTTGCGAATAAATCAGTAGAGAGATTTGTATAATCAACTATTTATTATTATTCGTTTAAATTGCTTTTGGACAAAAAAATATATATATGTAGATATATATACATACGTGCATATGTATGTGCGTAAACACACACCCGCAATATTTATTATACGCTACACTTACACAGGTACACAGATGTGATGGACATGCTGCAAACACCTTTTTGGCAGTTTCATACGTATCTTGTACAAAAATACAATCTCAAAAAAAAAAACATCGTAATATCATACTTTTGCTATTGCCGTTACTATCACGTACGCTAACATTATTTTATTATAATGGACAAACGTGAATTATTTTAGCTTATTAAAAAAATATAAATACAATGACGAAGATTCTCCATTAGAGAAATCTCCGTATAATAAAGAAATCACGCATATCTCTGTCCCGGGACAACTTTACAAAAGTAAAATATACGTATAAAAATGAACATATTTTTTTTCTACAGACTTCCGCATTGCTATATCCCCTGTACTAAACTTATACTTGACCTGTACACGTGTCGACTTGTGCCAAAGTATTGTCTGTTTGTCGTACGTACATGTAAAGCATATCCTGCAACAAATAACTACCGCCTTATTTAGCACATGGATATCTCATATTAAAAAATTTCATAGTTTGCAATTCAATTACTCATACTATTGTAACAATCTCCGCTTCAGTCATCGTCATTCGGTCCACATACTCGACACCTATACCAATATATCATCGATTCTCGCTTTGATAATTCTATGCGTATGTGTATACGATATCCATATTTTTGCCGTTGATAAATCTTAATATGGAGATTCAATTGAGATACATGGTCAACTTTCGTAAAATATCCTGCAGATATCTCACGATAGAATCTATATCACAAAAATCAAGTATTCTCCTCTTTTGATTAACATGTAAAAATGATCGTTTTGTTATTGACTGATCCAAGATTGCAAATGTATTTGTATAAAATTGACCGATACTAAAATCATACAAGTAATAGCCCATCCTACGACAAAAACTAACCAACATCTGCCCGAAAAAGGACTTGCAAATTTGTTAATGACCCCGAGACCGATGACCTTGTTAGTCTTCTGTCTGGCACAATAAACCAAAAAGGTAGGTATTAAATATTGTATTCCTGCTCCAGCATACGAACCTGTGATACCGACTAATATCGACAGATCTTTGGTAATCATCGCGATCAGGTACGGTGGTATCACCGCTAAGACGGGGAAGACTAGTTTCCGAAGACATAAATTGTAAGATGTATCCTCTTTTAAAAAGAGGGATTGTAAATTATTTCGGAGGGTAATTGCTATAATGGGAAAACTGGTACTCAAAGTGAACACTGGAAAGAGGGCTAAGAAATACTCCATAAGAAGCATAAAAATATTGTCGCTCTTGGAACAATCGCCCAAACCACGTGGGCCAAAGTCCAAAGTATAAAGATCATCCAAGCGCTCAAAGGCGAAGATGCCAGTTAGAGCCAATAGTAAATAAAAGAGGGCGATTAGGGTGTAATCAAGAGCTAGAAATCGATTTAGTTTAGACTTGTTCGCGATTGGTGCAACCAGGGCTGGTAACGAGTGATGACACATGAAGGAGTAAACACAAGCACCGAAAAGACTGGGAACTCCTAAAATGACAACAATAAAATTAACATAGTATTTACAGTATCATTAGCAATTTTTTATTTTTATTGTATACACATACACACAAAATTAGTTATATATATATATATATATATATATATATATATATGCATATACAGGGTGATTATTAATGAATGTTCCCACTTTTTACCATCGGAGCACGTATTTGTAATTTCTAATAATATGTTAGAAATACATATCCGTCGGTAAATCATGCTCCGATGGTAAAAAGTGAGAACATTCATTAATAATCACTCTGTGTGTGTGTGTGTGTGTGTGTGTGTGTGTGTGTGTGTGTGTGTGTGTGTGTGTGTGTATAATATGACTAATTTTGTATTTAGAGATCGCGTAAAAATTAACGATTAATCATTAATCAATTTTCCAGCTTACCAGCTAAATTCACAATAGGTGGATCGCCACGAGGACCGTGTACAACGAGATTTTTTAAAGCGTATACGATCATTAGAGTGAACGCGAGCCATCGCATTACAGAAGTCAGTACTTGAAGATACTTGGTCTTTTGAACATTGAAAAATACAAACGGACCCAATTGCAATACAAAGATAGTCTGAAAATAAAAACAGCGTGTCTGATTCCGATGCTTTCCGCTCAACAAAATTAAAGCGATAAGCGATGTATATATTCCAAAATTTTACAAACCACAACCACGTACCAGAAATATTCTATATGTATCCAGTCGATTAAGCATGGAACCTTCCCAGCAAACTTCGGTATCCGGTATAGTATCGTTGCATGTAAAATTTGTTGGCAAATAAGTGCAGGCGACATCTACCAATGACTTTGCGACTGCTGCACCATAAATACTTAAATCTCCGTATAGATATATGGCGAAACATAAATAGAAGAGAGTAGTGCCAAATCTATTGAAAAAAATGGATGCCATTTGTCCCATCTCAATTTTATCGTGAATCACGTAATATCTACAGGTCATATCCGAATGATCTGGACTGGTTGAAAGAGGAGCTGTTACCAGCGGAGTGTCCTCCGAATCTGAATTGGAAGGGCCAGATTCACCTATTGTCTGGGAAACCTGAAAAATAACGTATTTTAATTTGCAATGTTGCATTTGCACACACGTGTGTCGAAGGAAAATGATGCTGCGAAGCACTTTGCCTCACATTGCCACGGTTTTTTTTTTCCAAGTCAAAGGTTGATTATTACCTGCAATCTTTCGAAAACATCTGTAGAGCGGCGTTTGACTGCCCTTTAGGGCTATAATATTTTCTCTCTGCTTCCCGTTTCTCGCTTCTTACCTTTTTTTCGTGCAACATTTAATCAACAAGCGTGTTTCTCTCGTCGTACGTTTATCTCTTTTGAAATTTGTCAAATTTGCCAACTTTAATCTCCATGATAAAACAATGTGCAAAAACGCAAAAAGTAAGAAAAGTAAGGAAGCAAAGAGCACAGAGGCACAGAGTAGCCTTTATAACTAAGGAAAACTAAAGACAAGTTGACGTAATACTCACGCGTTTTCGATGCTGGATATGCCTCCACGTAACGATAGCATTGGCAGATGCCATTGCTTCTATGACAAATGTAACCGTGATAAAACTGTAAGAAAGACGAGACAAGTTTAGATCTAAACTACGCGAAATCACCTGATCAACTTGATCAAGTTCCTTCTGTCTAGTAAGCCAAGCCATTCTACCTGATGAACGCTAACACTAAAATGACGCTTAATCCAAGTGCCCATCCTGCTCGGCTAAATACGGCTGGTAAAGTCAAAGCACCAGTTCCAACGATGAGATTGAAGATGTACACGAGTCCGACCTACGACGGACGATATCTTTTTCAATGACAATCGCATCCTCTATGTGTTCACTGCCCACTAACCTTGGTTAGGATCAGTGAGTGTCAACGAACGACGCACTGCGCGCCGTATGTGTCAACGTAGAACTTGTAGGAGATGGGAGATGGGATGTGAGCCTGGGAGATGGGATTCAAAAGCCCCTTCCCCTCCCCCCTCCCCCCACGATTATTTTTTCCTTACCCATGTTGGATACTGGTCGCTGACATTCTCATCGGACATTCTTCTCGAATCGAACCAACTCCAAACTCACCGAAACTCACTAATGCTCACTAAACTCACACCAGCGGAAGTTGTCGATTGTCGCGACGCCGCCATCGCAGTTGATCGCAGTCGTCGCAGTCAGTCGTCGCACGTCGCGCGTCTTCGTCCTCGCAATCTCGCGTGCGAGTCGCTGATAAATCGCCAATGATCGCCGATCCATTGTTTCGTCTTTTTCCGTTGACAATGTGATATTTGCATTACGAAAATGTTGAAAAATCATTACTAATTATTACTCTTTTATTTAAATCAAAACCTTGTACCTTAAATTTGTACGAATGAGGAGTGGAGGCGAGTAATCGACACAACGCATTCTTGCATCCAACAAATTTTCTTCCTTTCAAAATGAAAATTTCAATTTAGACTGATCGAGTGGTCACCAATTTTTTCTTACGAATTAGACGTAAACAATCGATTGACAAATATCCGACGGTGAAGAAGAGACATTAACGAAAGACGTTTGCTGTATCGATCGATCAGGCCTATAGGGCCTTAAATGATCAATAATCACTAATAATGTCATTAATAAGTAATGACTTAAATTTTCACAACTTTCAAGAGACTAACGAGAACGACTCGTGATTACCTTATTCCATTACTCTTTATAGTTTTTACCGTTTCTTTCTTGTGGAAGGAGATAAATGTGTAATGATATGTGTGTGTGTATTGTATATTTATCGTTTACATTTATCTCCTTTTTTTTCGTTAATAATTCTGAAAGGTTTTTTTTTTTTAAGATCTAAAGAGGTCGTCGATTGTCTTAATCTCTCCAAAAATTTATAATTCTTTTATAATGACAATCGTTTGATGAAATTGAGACAATTGTTCGTTAACAGAAATATCGAAATATAAATAACTTAATATTATTACAAACAATTAAAAAGTAAAGAAACTTTTTTAAGTAAATGGATATTCAAGCGAAGATAAAAATATAAATTTTCATACTCGAAGAAACAAAAAAAGCTAAAAATATTAACAGTTATATCAAGTTGTAAAAAAAACTTTGAAGATTGGCGTGTACTGTGAGAAAAATACAGTAAAGTTTATTACGACGGCTGCTCACTCCCTTGACAAAGAATCGAGGCGTGGACTATTTAAAAAAAATCACAACCATGTTTTTTCAGACTTTTATTTTATAATCCCATAAGTCTAAAGTAGTCTTTAAGATGTGTACGTGAATGGTCTTGCGCAATACAATGGGAATAAATTATAATACTTTGGCTACGCTTACGGGGTCAAAACCGTGGTGCCTTTCTTTTTTTTTCCGTTTGTTTGAGCGAACATTGGTAAGACTATTTCAGATTAGCGGTTTACCCCATCGTGTAAAAAAAAAAGAAAAAAAGGAATAAAGACAAAGAAAGGCCATCTTTTCCCTCAACGATAGGCAAATTGTAATAAAAAACGAAATAAACAAGAGGCTTGTCTCTCTGCGCGGAATGACGTACAACGTATATATTCAGACGCAAGCAACTCTTAAAAAATACCGCACATTGATCGGAATGCATTGATCGACTTTGATTGCCATTGTGCCATTCGTACTCGATCGTTCGTTTGCGGGTAGAATAAAACGACGGTCTCTTTCCCGCGACGGAAAAGTTTGTTATCCGCGTGAATGTTTCTCGCTTGAATTCTCAAAGAATGGCAATCGAGGTTTACGCGTACAACTTTTACGGGGGGGGGGGGGGAGGCAACGAATCAACGTAAAAAGAAGCGTTCTGCTCTCGCGTTGAGAGAAGGATGTCTCGCGAGGAATGTTTAGCTAAATGCTATCGTATAGACACAAGTTGTTCAAATATATAATACAAAGGACTCGATATAAGACAAGGTAGAAAAAGGTATTCGGGAATCGGGGTACATGTTTAAGATCGTTACTTCAAATCGATGAAAAAACGATGGAAAATGATGGTGTTTAAACGAGCAAGAACGAGTCGTCGATCTTTATCGTATCTTTATCGGATCGTCGCCGAGGAACAATCGCGCGCGGGAGGAGGGTGATATATATATATATATATATATATATATATATATATATATATATATATATATATATATATATATATATATATATCGTAAGCTCCTCTCATTTTATCGCTTACACGCTTACCTCACCTCGCGCGTATCTTAAACACGTACATCCGAATTGAAAGAAGCTACCTTTGCCCCAAAGAAGGAACCAAAGGGCAATCGTCGCGGAAGTTGATGTTACGTCCGCCTGCGAAACGAGACAAAAGCCCCTCTCTCTTTCTCTCTCTCTCAAAGTCTCGGGGATCGGGGAATGTGATAGTGTATGTGTATACGCGCGATCAGAAACGCGTTTAGAAGCACTTCCTATGGACGATGGAGGGTCCAGACTCGTCGTACTCTTGCTTCGAGATCCACATTTGTTGGAAGGTGGAGAGCGAGGCGAGAATCGATCCACCGATCCATACGGAGTATTTCCTCTCTGGTGGGGCGATAATCTTAATCTTCATGGTAGACGGAGCTAAGGCAGTGATCTCCTTCTGCATCCTGTCGGCTATGCCAGGGTACATGGTGGTACCGCCGGACAAAACGGTGTTGGCGTAGAGGTCCTTACGAATGTCGACGTCGCACTTCATGATCGAGTTGTAGGTGGTCTCGTGAATTCCGCAAGCTTCCATACCTAGGAACGAGGGTTGGAAGAGAGCCTCGGGGCAACGGAATCGTTCGTTGCCTATGGTGATGACCTGACCGTCGGGAAGCTCGTAGCTCTTCTCCAAACTGGAGGAAGAGGCCGCAGTGGCCATTTCCTGCTCAAAGTCCAGCGCGACGTAACAGAGTTTCTCTTTGATGTCACGAACGATCTCTCGTTCAGCCGTAGTCGTGAAGGAGTATCCTCTCTCGGTGAGAATCTTCATGAGATAGTCGGTCAAGTCGCGGCCGGCGAGATCCAAACGGAGAATAGCGTGCGGCAGGGCGTATCCCTCGTAGATCGGTACAGTATGGGAAACGCCATCGCCCGAGTCCAGGACGATACCGGTGGTACGACCGGAAGCGTAGAGTGACAGGACGGCCTGGATTGCCACGTACATGGCCGGGGTGTTGAACGTCTCGAACATGATTTGCGTCATCTTTTCGCGATTAGCCTTGGGATTCAAGGGTGCCTCGGTGAGAAGAACGGGATGTTCCTCCGGAGCCACTCGCAGTTCGTTGTAGAACGTGTGATGCCAGATCTTCTCCATGTCGTCCCAGTTGGTGACGATACCGTGCTCGATCGGATATTTCAAGGTTAGAATACCCCTTTTCGATTGAGCCTCGTCACCGACGTAAGAATCCTTCTGTCCCATACCGACCATGACACCTTGGTGGCGTGGCCTGCCGACGATCGAGGGGAAGACGGCGCGGGGTGCGTCGTCCCCGGCGAAGCCAGCCTTGCACATGCCGGATCCATTGTCAACTACGAGCGCGGCAACTTCCTCGTCGCACATGTTTGCTCTCTTTTAGCTGCAAACGACACAAAATAACGATTAGCCTTACAACGTATGAGGGATACTCGTCTCGATCGTTCGCACGCTCGCACGCACAAATTTTGATTAAAAACACGCAAATCGCCTTCGTTAGCCGGTGACCGGCTTGTACTCGCTGCTCTCGAGACACATTCTCAAGATGGCGTCGAGCGTCGGGCGTCGAGTTAGTATACGTAATATACAAGGATAGCTTCTTACGAATCGAATGGAGAATATTCGACACGGGGGGGAATCGTTCGAGATGCGGCGACGCGTATAAACGAGAAATTTTATTCGTACGTATTTTGTAAAACGGAGTCGAGAGAAAGTCGCGAGAGAGTCTTCGAGCAGATGCGAAAGAGCAACGTTTATCGTTAATTATCGGAACCGCACCCTGCCCCACCCTGCCCCACCCGTTCAACTCCGCACCCTGTCCCGCTCCACTCCACCCTTCTTCCACGAGCCTCCACTGTCTCGCGCGATCAAACGCGACAGATTCTCATCAATTTTCACGATATAAAATTTTACAAATTTTAACCCCTCGAACGTACGCATACGGTGGCACGCGCATCGTGCACCCAAACTTTCTTTCGTGACGTGTTCTCAATGACGATGTAGCGAGCTAACCGGGTGATGTGCGCGCGCGCGATTACACCAATCGTGTTACATCCATGGGAATAATACCAATGAATTCACATAGAAGCACTTTTAACGCGCTTGCGCGCATCATCCGGTTGACATACACACCGTCACCACCCCCCTTTCATTTGCACTTTGTACGACAATATCGTAATATCGGGCATTATTTTTCGCCGCACACTTTTATTCCAACGCCAACGCGCTTTCTATGGAATTTTTATTCCAATTTTTCGCTACAATTAACGCGATTCTAGGGTAACGCGATCGCAACACTTTACGTAGACTTACGTTTCGTGTAAAAAAAAACTCGAGTTATATACAGAATTTAAGCAGCGACACTGCCGCACCGTCGACCGATCCAGCACCGAACACAGAGTGTAGCCGAAGATCGGCTCACGGTTATATGAACAGATACGTTATTCCCCACCTCTCGACACTCGACCAATAAGGGTGGGACACCCTCGACCAATCCTGGCTTTCTTTACCATATATGGAAGTACTCTGACACAGAGGGGTTTCCGCAGCCCCCTTCTGCTGCTCCTCCCCCGCAGCCCCTCGGCCACGCGTCATCCGGCCGCCGGCGCGACGGCGGCGGTGGACGGCGCGACAAGCCGGTCGTCATCGTAGCGGTAGCGGTGGCGGCGGTGGTGGTGGTGGTGGTTCCCAGTGGTTCCACCGTTCGCACCAACCGGTGTGAATGTAACCGCTAAAATTGACCGTCAAGTTCTGCGAATTTTACGATCGAATCGATCGCGAGATCAGACGAGAGTCGACCAACTCGGTTTACAAGTACACATTTCGCTGATTGCGATGCTGATGCGAGCCGATTCGATGAACGCTAAATTATTGACGATTATCCGGATCCGAGAAAGGCGAGAGAATGCTCACGAGGTGATGGATTCGATAATGAATTTTTTCGGACACTCTTCGATCTCACGGTGAGATCGAAGTAAAGAACGCGCACGAGCGCGTCTCGCATCTGTCCGCGTAGGGGTTAGTAACGCGTTACGCGTCGTTGCTATTAATAAAGCATCGCGTCGTGCCGCAACCACCTGCCTCCCTGCCCGTGGCATCGTACAAGTTTATAACCACTTGACGTCGACAACCTGTCGCTGTCCGTTTCGCGCAACATTACTCGCGATTCGTAGCGGCGTAAAGACGTAGAGGCGTAGATGTATTTCTTTTGTGCCGCGCGACGGCACGAAATGTCTAATGAGAGAAGACGACGCGACAATTTGACAGCGCACACTCTTGATCTCTATGTCGACGATTCTCGCGTTTAAAAATGCAACGGAGTAACGTACCATACATACGTGACGTGACTCTCGCTAGGATGGCTAGCTCAAGCTGACGTTCACGTGCAATGCTGTCATCAGATATGAAAACTTACCTCTTTGTTTTTCTTAACACGTTGTTAAACGCTGTTCGCGAGCGATCGAATCGAGAGAGAGAGAGAAAGTGCTAATCGGGCGCAGCGGGCGGCGGCGGCGGAACAGAACCAACACCGTGAGTAGCGGCAGCGGCAGCACGAACGCTATGAACGAGATCGTCGTCCGGTCCTGTCGAGAAGAGAACCGTGAACGGCGGCGGCGGTAGCGACGACCACGAGCCGGTATTGCATTCGCCGCTCCGCTCTCCGCTCCGCTCCGCGCCGCACCGCGCCAAGCCACGCTGCCTCGCGCGCACGTCGCAGCACGTCGCACGTTGCATGGACTCGTCCAAAGGTGTGGTCGGTATGCAACGTTCGATATCTTTACCAACTCTCTACACTTTTCTAGAATCCAAATCTAAACCTAATCTAACCTATCCATTTTTCCAAGCGCAATACTCGCGATTACGATTGAGAAACGATCGTATCTTGGGCTTCTCGTGAGAAATGGCACGCTGTCGCATTTATCGTTCGATCGCTTCTCGCGTGACTCGTGACGTACCGATCTACCGAGATACCCCTTGCTGTGCAATAGACTCGTCCATCCAGCTTCTCCCCCACCGTACGCGGATTCACAGCTCTCTTGCCATATATGGGCATAAAACGAAAGCAACGCGCCGATTGGTCCGTCAGCCGGCTAGCGGCTAGATTCTCCAAATGCCGTTTCAAATCGTACGATACGGAGAGCGTGTCTCTCTTATGCTCTTCCAAGAGCGTATACTAACGTAAAGACTCGCTTTAAGATTAACCGCGTCGCGACTATCTGCATGAGCCTGCGAGCTCGTACATACATATGACATTTCTACGTACATCGGCGATACAATTTCCTTAAAATATTCCCAAAAATGTTTATATAAACGCGTGCGCCTTACTCTCTTCGACAGATTGACATTTCGTTTCTGCGCTCGCGTTAACAACGACAAGTGGTATACCTCGTACGATGACTTTCTAAAGAGATTGATCGATATGTTTCGGAAAATATTCCAGACAACTAATCTCTTCTAACCGTGTCGGACGCGAATATCATATCACCCAGCGTGTTATCGCGGGACGTTATACCCTGCGCAACCGCATCCGCCAGCACAAGTTTGCTCAATTCTTCAACTGCACCAAATACTTTGTATTAATATATATTTATTAATGGACGATTACAAATGTTAAGTAAAGTATAAGATTTGAGGCATCGATTTAAAGGTGTAGAGAGGAAGGGAGCGCGAATCTTGAGAGAATCTTTTTCGTAAAAGAGCTAGACGAAAGGTGCTACGCAACGGTAGGTAGGTACAAGCAGTAGATTCAAGGGCAGCCGGCACTCCGGCTCTGCGGGCGACGAGTGCGTTGCACTCTTTTGCCACGTCATACGCTCCAGGCCCTACGCTCCTCCCCCTCTCTCTCTCTCTCTCTCTCTCTCTCTCTCTCTCTCTCTCTCTCTTTCTTTCTCTCAGTCTGTCGATATGACACGGACTGCTTGATACGAATTACGGACAGACTGACGGACACCTAACCGGTACGAAGCTCTGCGTCTACGTGGAAGAGAGAGAGAGAGAGAGAGTTTCAAAATCGATATGCGCTGTCTCATCGTTCGGTCTTGTCGCGAAACCGGCTAACACGTGACCGCGCGCGCGCGCGGTCACGACGGACGGATGAAAAAAAACGGAAATTGTTTCGCCGATCGATCGTCAAATCGACGACATTTTCCATACGCGTGTTTAACACTCGTACGCTTCCGATGATTCATCCACGAGATGAGCGCGTGCGGCTCGTGCGGCGAACGGGAGGGGCTGTGTTAGCCAGGAACGCCCGATTACACTCGAATCATTTAAATATAACGGTTTCGTGGTTGCACGATCGACATAACAATACGATTATACTATGTATTAATTTAATCCATTTTCAGTTAACTCAATTGGCGATACGAATCAACGTGATCTTGTCTGCATGATATCTCAATTACACATGGTTGGTGGGATGTGTGCTTTTCTTGGAATAAAATAATTAACCCCGTTACGTTTGCTTGTCCTAAAGACCCAATGACCCAATGATATCTCGACCTTGTCCACCGTATAAGGCATAAGGTCTCGCGCCGCAAGGTCTCGCGCGTCGAAAGAGCAGGACTCGCGCGCGTAAGGAGGCTCGGAGCGGAGTTATCACCGCGTGATTGATACGACGACGACGACGACGACTCACGTTCGAGACACGTCATTTTCCCTTAGTAAACTCATGAATCAACAATTCAAGTTTAAACTTGAAATTGAGTTGAATTGTTGGATGCGATAGTTTGCGATTTATCGCAACCAAGAATTGTAGAAAAAATAGAGAGACTTTTTAATTGTTACATGACACACGTAAAGGAAAGTGGACGATAGGACTGCAACGACGCGACGCGGCGACGACGACGACGACGGCGACGGTCGGTGTTGGGTCATGTCGTCGATTCACCGGCATCGTATCTATATACAATTGAGACGTACGGTGTCACCGTTGCAATGCGCAATGCGCAATGCATTTTAAAAATGCACGCGCATATATGTAAACTTGAGAGCTACCCATGACAAGAGATATATCGAAAGTTTTATTGCTAAATATTCAATGATTTACGCACAACATCAGTTGTACATACATTGATACATATAACGTGGCATAAAATTTTCACGTGACTGTATATTCTCCAACGATATATACAGTCTTACGAGATACGTCTCTGATAACAGCTACTGTCGTACACTCGTGTGCCATGCGAGAAATATAAATTATATTCGTTGCTAAATTAATTGAGAAATCAATCATTTGCCTTTCGTGAGCCTTAACGTCATCCTTACGCATCTAGACTTTAATGGAAACGAGTATAATACGAATACTGATACGCATGCTTGTCAGAGAGAGAGAGAGAGAGAGAGAGAGAGAGAGACGGACGCGATCGTTGGAACAAAAATGTGTATCCCTTCGTTTTTGCAATATGACGACCGTCGCGTAGATTAGTCATCGTTAGCCTCTTCTTGCGTGTCTCACATCGCTTAGACATGATCGCGTCATGCGAGTGGAACGTTACGCCGAAAGAGACGTTTTTTCTCTTTCCAAAGAATCTATACTTATCACAATAAATAATCATTTTGAGATCATTTATAATACTGAGATTGGTAAAAAAGTCTCAACTACGGATCGCGCTAATTAACGCTTTCTCTTGACAAGCTTAATAATTTAAGCTATCGACAATGCTCGTGCAAGAATATTAATTTCAATTATGTATTTTATAATTCGTATTTAGTCTAATCTCTTTCGCGGTACGAAACAAATGCGCGCTCGAGAGAGAGAGAGAGAGAGAGAGAGAGAGAGAGAGAGAGAGAGAGAGACGATAATCGCATAATCGCATAATATGCCATTGGTGACAAGAGATAAAAACGTTGCAACAACGTACTCTTTACTGGGAAGCACTCTCTTGGATATAATACGTTTGACCATATTTGGTCCGTTTTGCCAATCTATATAGATCGTTATCTTGTGTTTGATATAGCGCTGTAGAGTCTTAACGTATCAACTTGAAATTTCGCACGACATTGAATTCTTGAAATTCAATCTTATTTACGCGATTAAGCTATTTAAAGTATGGTAAACAAACGAATATGCTCTCGCATACGTTATCAAGCATTCGTGTTCTTGACTTCTTTCAGAGAGAGCTGTTGTGAGTGCAATCAACGAATTCGCGCGAAACGGTCAAGGATTCGAAACGCGGTCACGGTAACTCAATGAACCGTATGCGTGTAGCCGAAAACGGCAGTAACGGTTTTCTTATTTTGCCAACTGCTTTTTGTCTCGCAAAACTAGCACGCAAATTTGCATCGATTCAAAGATTTCAAGTCGATGCAGTAACGTGTTCTCGAAATGCGTATAACGAAAAAGTAGGCCGGATACTAGAACTTGCGACGGTGCGTAGAAAGGCGAATGTTCCGGAAAGTGTTTTCCAAACTCTTTCCGGAACGCAGCTATAAGTTTTAATTTTATTATTTGATCAAAGTATTAAAATTTTTTCATTACCTGTTCGAAACGAATCACTTACGTTCGTTTATCACTTTTGTTCGAGCACGTTTCTGAAACGACTTTGAAACGAGAGATTGTCTCGAATGTACTCGAATGTCCTCTGTATGCGTATGTATTTACAAATAATTTTACGCGACTATTTTATTTCTCCCCCTAAAAAAAAAAAAATTAACAATCACTACGAATACTACTATACTTATAATATCCATTGCACTCTCGCAGATACGAAAAAGTCGATTGATACAATTTAAATGGCAACGAAGAAGGTACGCACGGTCCAGAGAAAACGAGAAAACCTGCTCCCGTCGTGACACCTGTCTCCCCGTTATACCCCGTATATACAGGCATCCGAGCGGAATGCAAAACGATGATGTAAGGCAGCGCGTACGAGTATTTCAGTGTGCTGTCAGCATCGCGATTATCGTTTTTCGATTGACTGAGACTCGAGAGTAACTGTGACCGTAATTAGACATTATTACGATAAATGTTTTTTTCTTCATAAATCTGCAATATAAAGATTCGAAGGCCGCCCTATCTAAGCTTTATGGTGTTTGGCAGTCGTGGAGAAATCGATGAGAAACGCCTGCAGCGGCCACCACGCCCAAAGCGAGACAAGGCTATACCCCATGTAGAGATTCATGGAACAATTCTATGGCACTGTTACAAAATTCCAAAATCTCTACCATTTATAGTCTCACTTTGGCCCGTAACGTTTATGCAATGAATTTCATCTAAACCAATAATCTATTACAAACTCTCGGAAGAACCCTGCTTAAGCTTTCTTTTGCAATAAAGATGATCCTCTAAATATCTAAATTATAATTATCATTTTGGAATGAGATCCAAATATGATATCGTAAAATCCCAGAACCATTATTCATCGGAAAAACATATGTTTCGCATAGCTGAACGTGATGTTTTTTTCAATAAGCATTTTCACAATTTCTGCTTTTTTATCAATAATAATAATAATAATATTAATAATAATAGAACACACATAGCCATATTTTTCACGTCTCGGTCTTTGTTATCTCTTTCCTCTCTTTTCACATTAACATGGCAAGAGACAATAACGTAATGAGAAACTTGTTTTATTTCCCATACGTCATCGAGGAGAAATTGGCCGCCCCAATAAAGTCAATGACTCGGTGGCTTGGTTTAATTAACCCGAAGCGACGGCGAGATGTTATTTTCATGGCTTCAGAAATCAAGGCCACGTACATACATACACGCACGTTTCACAAGGTTGACCGTGTAGCGAGTCGCGTGAACGCAAGCGTTCCTATATTTGCTCGAAACTATCTGCCCCCCACCCCCCTTCATTTTCTCTCTCTCTCTCTCTCTCTCTCTCTCTCTCTCTCTCTCTGTATATAATCTGAAAAGAAATCGCAAATAAAAAGCTTCGAAAAAAATCCAGAAGAGATTAGAAATCAATATTAATCCATTTTTTAATTAAATTATAGTTTATCCAATAAGAATATATCGAAAAATTTATTGAGACCGACTTCAATTCTCATAATGAGTAAAATTAAGTAATTTCAAAGATTCTTTTATACATAATAATATTTATGAATCCTAATATTAAAAGTCCAACAGATGAATTTAGATGGTAAAAAATCTAATTTTTTTTCTATGATCGAATTTTGATGCATTTGTTCATTTTGTTTACATAAAAATATTTACTTTTAAGTATATATATATATATATATGACATATTGCATACCTTAAGTATAAAATTTTGTATTTTTACATTTTTTACATTGAAATAAAGATTTTACAAATAAGCTAATAAACTTGAATCATTAAACCTAATTATAATTAAATTGTTTTCTTTGATTTAGGAATCTTATTATCTTGAATATAAAGTTTTGAATATAAATATTTTGTTAAACCAGAAGAAAAAATACTCGATAAAAAAATATTTCATTTATTTACAAAAATATTTCAATTGAGAAATGTTTAACTTGACTACAAGTAAATAGCTATTAAAATTCACTCCAAGTAAATAACTTTTTTTATTTTCAAGTATTTTTTCTCTCAGTGTATGTTTTTCCTTTCTGGGCGGCGAGATGTTACACGCTAAGACGATATCCTCCGGATGTTGGTCGATATCCTCCTTCATGCGATAAAGCCATGAATACAAGTTAGTCGATTCTTTTGTTCCCGCTACTGTGGCGGTACACATCCTTACTTATCACTTACAGGCACACAATAATTAGCCGTTAGGAGACTTGCGCGCAACGCGATGCATTTGGAGCGATTCGTTTGACTTAACGCATCCATGTATCGAATACAATATACACCTATAGTGATATATCAAATATTATAAGCATTGTGATTTATATTATATATTATAGCTTTATCTGAAAGCTTTACCTCTTTTACTATAGAAGCACAAATTTTAATTTTAAATTCTAGTCATATTCCGTAAAGAAATATTTTCTGTATGCTTGACACGATCAAAGATATTAGTTTAACACTCATTTACGACATTTTACATCGAGCCTTATTTATTCATTCGTAAGTTAAATAACGTTTTACTCCACAATTGATCTAAAATCTAAATCACTAATCTCAATGGGCTTGAGTTATGAATTTTTCTCAGCCAGATACATAATGTGAAATTTTAAATTTTAGATCTTGGAGTAAAGCTCGACTATTAGGCGCGATTGCAATTACAACTTCTCTTAGATCTCTTTCATCCTATAACACTCCGGTTCGACTGTTTGACCAGCACTAACTAAATATAGAGTAAATTCCAATATCTCTCCATATACGAATATGTGTCAGGGTTTCCATGTGAATGTCTTTTTTCGATCAAATTGTACGCTATATATATATATATATATATATAAGGAATACAATGGAATTGACAAAGGTAGCATTTATCGCACTATTCGTTTTGGATGTGAAAATAAGAATATATAAGAATTATCTAGCTATTACATTGTACATATCTCTTTCAATGTAAGTATACCAAATCCAATGAGCAATTTTTTTAAAGGATACTTGTGTATTTTGTTCTTCGCACAAAGAACAATTTTAGTATCATATTAATGTGATACAGATAAAATGATATTCTATAATAACTATTGGATATTCTATAATAATATAACTCTACAATCTTAATGTACTTGAGCTATCTGGGAAGAGGTTATTCAAGAAATTTTCACAACTACTATTTATATATACTACATATTCAACTCCACCGAAAAGAATAACATTTTATAAGAGAAAATAGTAGATATAAATAGTTGTAAGTTAGAGACAAACGAGCAAAAGAAATGTAGTATAAGTAATTGTATATGTGGATCTCAAATAGATACTTGACAGTTCTCGTTCAATTGCGTTATTACTATTGCAGATATTATTTACGTTTTGAAAATTTCTTATACATGAAAGTAAGGTTACATCCCGTATGACGCCTAATCAAATTATGTAAGAATTCTCCTGCAATACGGTTTCTAAAACGAGTGATTTCGGATTTTTTTTTATATTGATTTGATTTTTATGATAAAAGTATAACACGAGTGCGAGTCGTCGCAACGTTGAGTAAAAAATATTGAAAAATAATATTGAAAGATCTGTGACAGATCTGTCGGATCTGTCATGTTGTTACGATTCCAAAGCATGGGTATTCGTATACCAGAGAGACTACCGAGCTACCGAAAATACCGATGTCAGCTGGCGGAACTTTCGGAACACTAACGACTTAAATGTGATATATTTCATGATTCTTAAAAAATTAATTAAAATTATATCGATAACTCACAAATGTTTCTAACGACACTTTGAAAGTTTTCAAACAAAATGCAAACAATTCCATACAAGATTTTTGTTTAATTAACAATAAAAAAAGTTTAACTAACAATAAACAAAACTCAGTTTGAACACACTAAAGATATGAAGACGGTTAGTATAAAGATCGAAATGTATGTTTTGTTTTGTAATTAATATAGGCCTAGTTTAGACCGAGCACTTGATATGCGTACTAACTAGTAATTTTCTATTAAAATATCTTAATTTCGGCAATAAATTAAAAAAATTTATAGTATATTAAGTTGATACAATATGAATCAAGATAATTAAATATATGTATCATGTATATACGCATCGTCGAAAGTAAGATAAATTAAAAGAAAGTTACAAGTTAGTACGCGTATCAAGTGCTCGGTGTAAACTAGGCTATAGTATCAACAAGAAATCATATAGCTGTATACGTTACTATACTTTCGACATCAATAACTGTCGCGGCTCTCTAGCTCATTTTAATCCTTATTTGAATTGTTTTTTAATTTACGTCCAATTAATTTTTCCGGCTAGATACATGATGTAAAAATAAAGATTTAATTACAATTAATTGAACGACTCACAAACTCTTTTAATTGCATATGAAAAATCTTCAAACGTTTATCTGGAGCTTTGCTTCGATCAAGTATGGCTTGGACAAAGGGAGAATTGACCAATCGCATTAATTAGTTAACGGAATTGTTAAAATGTGATTGGTCAATTCCCTCTCCTTTTTCTCTCTCTTTCTCTCTCTATCCAAGATCTCGTAACTAGAGTCTTATACAGTACAAGGTCCGTGGATTGGCGTTGGAGGGGAAGGAAGGTCGTTGCATAGCCGCCATTTTCGAGACAGCGAGTCAGTGTTAGTGTATGTACGTAGATAGTAAGGTACTACAGCTATTAGTTGTGTGAGTGAGCGAGTGTGCAGTAAAAGTATGGCCGCCGCCATTTTCGTTCCACATCGTTGAAGTGGATGCAACGACCTTCCTTCCCCTCCAACGCCAATCCACGGACCTTGATACAGTAGAGTCTCCTTAAATTTGGCCCCTCTAATCTTTGCATTTCTTCACACGTACTTTCACAAACACTAATATCATACCCCTTCCTTAACAGAATACCCTCACCACAGCACAAGTCTACCAATCACTGTGTACTTTGCTCCCGCAAGTACACCCAAGGACTTTGATTCTGTCCATGGGGAAATTTTCCAAACTGAGAAGTCACCACTTTCTACATACTCGCAGTTCATGATTAATGAAACGACTAGAGCTCATTGGTCGTTACGTTAATCATGAAGTGTAAATATGTAGAAAGATAGCGACTTTTTAGTTTGGAAAATTTCCCCATGGACAGAATCAAAGTCCTTGGGTGTACATACTCGCAGTTTATATGATTGAAGTAACGATTAAGAACCTCGCACATGAAATGCATAACATAACATAAGCACAACATAAGACCGATGGACCAATGAGCATCCAGCATAAAGTCGCCATATTGAGTTACATAACATTTTCATTGGTCCGTCGGTCTTATGTTTTGCTTATGTTATGTTATGCATTTCATGTGCGAGGCCCTTTAGAGCTTATTGATTGTTACGTTAATCATAAACTATAAGTATGTAGAAAAATAGTGACTTCTCAGTTTAGAAAATTTCCCCATGGACAGAATCAAATGTCGCTGGATGTACTCGGTGATTGGTGGACTTGTGCTGTGGTGAGGGTATTCTGTAACTTTGGCATTCTTTGGCTTTTATCGACTCATCAGTTAAAATGAAAGAAACTTTACCTTAGAACATATAAACATGGAAGGAAAATGCCTATTGTTCTTGAAAGAAAAATATGTCTAGAGGAAATGAGAAAAAAAATCATAGTTGCCTCTCTCTCTCTTGTGAGTAACTGCTCAACGGTGCGCATGTGTGGCTTACGTTTGCTTGGCTGGTTTTATCCATGAAAATAGGTTAGGATTTTTTAAGATTCCAAAGTTGTTAAACGTACTTTTTTGCAAACTGTCAAAAGTTAAACAATGGGCTTGCATTTTATGTAGTAAAAAAGACAAAAGTATTTACATATATCTATATCTTCAGATACGATGCTTGTATGCATCAAATTGACGCGCATGCGCATTTTCGAGCAGTTACAAGAGAGAGGCAACTATGATTTTTTTTCTCACTTTCTCCGGACACATTTTAGTCTGCTATTCTGCTTCTGCGGGGTCTAAAATGCAGTCGTTAAGATGTTACAACTCTGCGACTGACCAATCACAGAAGAAAAAATGATATATTTTCTTCTTTGATTGGTCCGTCGCAACGTCGTAACATCGTAACGACTGTATTGTAGACAACGCATTCCATGCCACTGGCCTAGTTTACACCGAGCACTTGATACGCGTATTAACTCGTAACTTTCTATTAATTCATCTTACTTTCGACAATGCGTGTATACATAATACATATATTTAATTATCTTGATTCATATTGTACCAACTTAATATATTATTTTTTAAATTTATTTCCAAAATTAAGATAATTTAATAGAAAATTACTAGTTAGTGCGCGTATCAAGTGCTTGGTGTAAACTAGGATTATATGTTCTAAGGACTTTACTGTATATAGAGTCCCTAGAAGTAGAGAGTCTGGACATCTGCCCCTAAGGCTGCGTTCAGATTCCCCACCCGAGTGCACCCAGGCACCTAAAGAGCGTTCAGATTTCTTTAGAGTGCCCCTACCGGACATTAGGTGGGTCGTTCACTTTATCACTCTGTCTATCCCGAGAGAGTGGAAAAACCACATGGGTCCTTGAGCCGGGTGAAACGGGTGGGTGACGTAAAGGTGCGTTCCAAAATATATCGCTATAAAAATTTATATATTTGTGATAAAGCTCGTATATTTAAAACAAATTTAAAATAAAAAAATAAATTTAATTTAAAATATAGTAAATAAATATTATAGTAAATAAATATTATAGTAAATAAAAATTAAAATGTATAAATATAATAAAGAAAAACGTTAATAGCCAAGTAAAGTTTAAACGTTTTGTTTATTATTCTGTTTATGTAATTACAGATTAATAAATATTAATCTTTTATTCTATTAATGTAAGGTTTCTTGGTCTACAGTCTCACAAAACCGTTATATAAATATTTATATTTGAGATTAGTATGTTAAAGATTTTTAGTATTATTAAATATTTTCTGATACTAATAAAATATACTGTTTGTTTTCTGTTCCTGAATTAGTGTGCACTTAAAGTGAAATAGATATATATTTGAAAGTTAGTAAAAACAAGAAGGAACGTTCCAGTGCAGTCTAGTGCAGGAATAGAAAACAAGCCTATACATATAATAGATGATATGCGCAATATATATCTTCATCTAATTTGTTAAAATAAAAATTTATTTTCATTGTTTAAATTGATTCGTCCTATTCTACTAATATTTAATTTTCATCTACTTTAGTTATATTGATAAAAATATTCATAGTAAAATATTTATGTATTATCTTTATCGTTTATCTTAATTTATTATGTAATTTATTCTGAATCTGAGATATTTATGTTACTATTTCTCAGCGTTATTTGCTAAACACACCCAATGTTTGAGAGTGCGTTCAGATTCCATAAACCACTAGGGAGCTTTTCATTAGCTCCGCCCATTTACCCAGTCACCCAGAGATCACTCACCGGGTGGAGAATCTGAACGCAGCCCAGTGCGCACTAGTAGAGTCCTATATAGGCTGCGTTCAGATTCCCCACCCGAGTGCACCCAGGCACCTAAAGAGCGTTCAGATTCCTTTAGAGTGCCCCTACCGGACATTAGGTGGGTCGTTCACTTTATCACTCTGTCTATCCCGAGAGAGTGGAAAAACCACATGGGTCCTTGAGCCGGGTGAACGGGTGGGTGACGTAAAGGTGCGTTCCAAAATGTATCGCTATAAAAATTTCTATATATTTGTGATAAAGCTCGTATATTTAAAACAAATTTAAAATAAAAAAATAAATTTAATTTAAAATATTATAGTAAATAAAAATTAAAATGTATAAATATAATAAAGAAAAACGTTAATAACCAAGTAAAGTTTAAACGTTTTGTTTATTATTCTGTTTATGTAATTACAGATTAATAAATATTAATCTTTTATTCTATTAATGTAAGGTTTCTTGGTCTACAGTCTCACAAAATCGTTATATAAATATTTATATTTGAGATTAGTATGTTAAAGATTTTTAGTATTATTAAATATTTTCTGATACTAATAAAATATACTGTTTGTTTTCTGTTCCTGAACTCCCTGAATTAGTGTGCACTTAAAGTGAAATACCGTTTGTTTTCTGTTCCTGAACTCCCTGAATTAGTGTACACTTAAAATGAAATACATATATATTTGAAAGTTAGTGAAAGCAAGAAGGAACGTTCCAGTGCAGTCTAGTGCAGGGCACGTATTATGCATTTGTTCGGAATCGATTCCGATCGGAATTATTCCGTTTTCCCTAGAAAACACAATAGAAATTTAGGGGAAAACGGAATAATTCCGATCGGAATCGATTCCGAACAAATGCGTAATACGTACCCAGGAATAGAAAACAAGCCTATAGATATATATTTGAAAGTTAGTGAAAACAAGAAGGAACGTTCCAGTGCAGTCTAGTGCAGGAATAGAAAACAAGCCTATACATATAATAGATGATATGCGCAATATATATCTTCATCTAATTTGTTAAAATAAAAATTTATTTTCATTGTTTAAATTGATTCGTCCTATTCTACTAACATTTAATTTTCATCTACTTTAGTTATATTGATAAAAATATTCATAGTAAAATATTTATGTATTATCTTTATCGTTTATCTTAATTTATTATGTAATTTATTCTGAATCTGAGATATTTATGTTACTATTTCTCAGCGTTATTTGCTAAACACACCCAATGTTTGAGAGTGCGTTCAGATTCCATAAACCACTAGGGAGCTTTTCATTAGCTCCGCCCATTTACCCAGTCACCCAGAGATCACTCACCGGGTGGAGAATCTGAACGCAGCCTAAAATGTCGGTGATGAATATGTCAGTGTATGTATGTACGTGAGCTTTATGTGTGTGTATGTTTATCATTGTGTGCACTTGAACGTGTTGTATGCTGTTATCGCATTGGCTAAAGAGGATTAAACAGGGATCCGTATTAGTGCTGCCATTTTAGGTGCACAATCACGTGCATCCAATCACGTGAAACCTCGAGATGTCCAGACTTTCTACTTCTAGGGACTCTAACTGTATAAAGAGAGAAGCAACATCAAACCCCCACCACAATCTTCAGTATCCAATTGAGTCCTACACCGCTGTATTGCCCTAGTTTACACCGAGTACTTGATACACGTACTAACTAGTAATTTTCTATTAAATTATCTTAATTTCGGCAATAAATTTAAAGAATAGTATACTAAGCTGGTACAATATGAATTGAGATAATTAAATATATGTATCATATATACACGCATCGTCGAAAGTAAGATAATTTAATAGAAAGTTACGAGTTGGTACGCGTATCAAGTACTCGGTGTAAACTAGGCCATTAGGACCGCTCAATGTCATCAAACACCATTCGTGTCATTCTGCAAACAGCTGTGGTCACAATATGGCTGTTCTAAGCATTTTGCATAGGTTTATCTAACAGTTAAAATACCTGATACTAGAGTCCTATATAAAGAGAGAAGCGACATCGAACCCCCACCACAACCTTCAGTATCCAATTGAGTCTTCCACCGCAAATTTGGGACCGCTCCAACGTCATCAAACACCATTCGTATCATTCTGCAAACAGCTGTGGTCACAATATGGCTGCTCGCTTAGCCAATCAAGTATCAATCAGATTACCAATCAGAGCTTTAGACATCAATGTCGCTTCTCTCTTTATATAGGACTTTACCTGATACTTACCAAAAGGTGGAACAACCAGGCCTTAGCCAATCAAGTATCAATCAGATTACCAATCAGAGCTTCGGACATCAATGTCGCTTTTCTCTTTATATAGGACTCTACTCGTAATGCGTCGTCTATAATACAATCGTTACAATGTTACGACGTTGCGACGGACCAATCAAAGAAGAAAATATATTATTTTTTCTTCTGTGATTGGTCAGTCGCAGAGTTATAACATTTTAACGAACTACATTGTAGAGCCCGCATAACGATTTAAAGCATCGTGGACATAAGACTTGGAAAAGAACAGACCTTGCGTATGTATGTGCACCTACGACCTCTATCTATTGTATACAGTCAAATGTCCCCACAATGTTGACAATCATTTTGACAATTGACGACGAATTTGACGATTAACAGCGATTAAGCAGCTTTCTCTTTTTTTTTTTAAAGCGTCTCCATTGTTCTGAATCTTCTCTGAGGGAATTAGATTATATGACGCGGGTATGTGTGTCTAAACTCGTTCTCAATATAATAGCCTCAGATATAACAGCGTCGAGTCACGCTATATTTAGAAAAGAGGTTAATTTTTTGATTTAACTCGGATTTTGGTTTTCAGCTATTCGTTGGATCTAAAAATCGAAAATCTTTTTGTTAAAACAAATTGTAATTTATAGTTTTATATTTTGTAACGTAAACTTTGATTAATTTTGATCGGGAGATTGCAACATCGCTAAGAATGGCAGGATGTATCGGCTGAAAAAGTATCATTATTGAAATATCCGTGAAGGTTGGACCAATGCGACAACTATGACGCGGACCAACAGGTTTGTCTTTTCTTTTCAAACATTGCAAGGTGACGCAACGGGTAACGATTTTGACTGCGTTCTAGTATTTATTTACCAACAGTGCTGAAAATCTGTAGTACGTGTATACGTTAAGTACGTGGAATGTTTTCAGCACTGATAGCAAATATTGGAACACAGCCTTTATGTAAAACGATACAAAAAATGTAAAATATATTGTAAAATTGTATAAGAGAAAACATTATTACCATGTTTTTATCATTTTCTATTTTAATGATATCATTTAGGAAGAGACGGCGCAACATAGAGGAAGAATCTAGTGAATTTATGCCATTGAGCAAACGAATCAACAATCTTCATATCAATGGTTTGTCTGGTCTACGAGAGAACGCGATGGAGAGTACGATGGAGAGTATGGAGACTGATTGGGAAAGTGGAAATTTCATGTTGTCTCCTAGCTGCTCGGAGGTGTCTCAAAATTCATCACCTGGAGGTAGTTGTGGTTCCAACCAAAGCAATTTTACCAGTGATTACAGACCAGATTTAGATGCAACGGAGAATCCATTTTATTACGAGAGCAACAAATTGCTCTTTTCCTTGTACATGGAACGTATGCAGAGGCGACCGGATCTGTATTAACGCAGATAAACGTACCGTTCCGTTCCGTTCTGCTCCGCTCCGCTTCGCTTTATTCCACCTACCAAGTATCCTCACGAGACTTAATCAGATCTCGCGTTGATCTTTTTCTCGTACGTGATTTGGTAATTTTTAATTTTCCTTTCCTATTCTCCGGTCGATCACTCAGATAATATTTAAAATGTAACCACATCATGGCAATAAGATCAATATATAAAGTTTGTATGAAGCAGCATCGATATATATGTAAGATTCAATAATTGTACAATCGTTAGAACTGTAAGAATCTTTAATTAGTGCATAAAATTCTATATAAATGAGAGTATATGAATAATTGACACGTAAAGTTATAACATTCCTTTATTTGAGTTTTACTCATTTCTTATTACCCGCAACGCCTATGTATGTATGTACATAATAGGATACGTAATGGACGGTTTATTCGAGTTGGAGCGCAAGATTGAGAAAAAGGAATGGTGGAATTTACGCGGACATCGCGCGAGGATTGAGTATATTTGAGAGGTTCGAGATTCAATCGAGTAGCGAGTAGTGAGGACGATGGAAGTGCGCGCATTGGAGAATCGAGAGAGATGGCGGGACAGTCAACGCTGTCGACGTGCCGCGGACTCTCCACTTAACCTGTAGCGTCCGCTAGCCGCTAGGTGCGCGTGAGTCGAACCCCGTTCCGCTGGTTCCGCAGTCTCGCGACTCTCGCGTAAAGCATGATGACAGGGAGTGACGAAAAGGGAAGCGTAATAATCGTAACGGAGTGACGGACGTGCGAAATAATCGGTCGCGAAAATTGGATGCGCGCGCGTTAGCCACCAGCAAAGAAAGAAAAGCAGGTGCTCTCTGCTCTCTCAGGAGCACTCGATCGGCAAGTAGGCGCGCAAGCGCCACGTTCCAATCATCTCGCACTACCGCTCGCAACGTACTTTGCACGCGTAACCGCCGCCATAGTTAATATTTTATACCGCTGTAATATTAACAAGGGCGTAGAGCACGTTCCCGCGTATCCGAGTAAGTATCGACGAGAGAGACGGACAGAAAGAGAAAGAGAGAGAGAGAGATATACTTGAGCCGATCGCGAGACGAGAATCCGAGAGATGTAGGCGTTGGATGCTGTTGAAACGCGTCTGTTGAAAAACGTCTCGGAACCGGAAGGAACGCACGCGAGATCGTGGACGAGTGCGCGGTAAAACGAGCGAGCGTGAACGAGTGTGTCGCCAATTCCAAGGCATCGCGCCTGGTATCGAGGGACGATACGCGCCAGCGCCAGATTTCGCGTCGGACGAGTGGCGCTCGAAACCGCTCTCGTCACTCGCGCAGAGTTTACGCGTGGCCACTGTTGTAACGAGTGTGGCGGCTATGTACCGTTAGGCCGAATCTATTCCCGTTGTTGACCGGCTCGAGCGAGATCACCGCTCGCCTACCTACCGACCGAGGAGGACCGAGCCATATTCGTTCGCGTTCGCGGTTGGTTGTCGCGTAAACCCGGAAACGAAGCGTGTGCGCGTTCTCCGTTCAACGAGAGCTCGTCGTGTGCTAGAGAGAGAGAGAGAGAGAGAGAGAGAGAGAGTGTGTGAGAGAGAGAGATACACACATATATAGGGAGAGAGAGAGCGCGAGCGCGCGCGGCAGAGTGTGCGACAGTGTGCGAGCGCGAATTTATCGCGGAGTCACCGTCGAGCTCTCCTCGCGAGCTTCCGTTAGAAGAGAGACACACACGCGCGCGCCTTCGTCCCGACGTCTCTACGCATATGTATGACGTATGCATCGCAGCGACAGCCGCGGCGCGACGTCGATCGGCGTGTTCACGTTGAAATGAGAAAGTCGCCGCTGCGCTGAGGATTGGGAACGACGACGCACGCGAGCCAGCCAGACGGACAATTCCCGTACTAAGCGGAGGCACGGAGAACGAAGGCAGCGACAGTAACAGCGGTACGTTGAGCCCGAGAGCGTGCACGGAGAGTCGTCGTGGCTACTCTCGCTCGCTCGTCCTCCGTCCGCTTGCCTGCCTGCCGCCTGCCCGTGTCTACCTGCTGTACTTACGAGTAAGTAGAACAAAGTCGTACGAACGACTGTACCTTTCGCACCTTGAATCATCGTCACGCTCGCAATCTCTCTTCTACCTTAGATGTGTCTTATGTGCATTTCTATTTTTTCGCCTATGTATTGACCATATGTGTTTGTCTCTCTCTCTTTTTCTCTTTTTTTTTCTTCATGTCATACATGTGTGTATGTACATGTGTGTGTGTGTGTGTGTGTGTGTGTGTGTGTGTGTGTGTATATATATATATATATATATATATACACATACATACATATATCGCTCTATCTTTATATCTCCGACTCGATCGTACTCCCGATGCGCGAACGGACGTCGAACGTTCCGATGGACGCGGGAGCGCCCCGCGCGGATGCCATGTCGCGCTCTCGACCACTCGACTCTCGACGACGACGAGACCATGCGACGAGAAACCGCGAAACGGTGGCCACAGAGAGCACCCACCCCAAGACACTAAAATCGTCGCGGGGCCCTCGTCGTGGCTCACGGCTTGGCTCGAGCTGGCTTTGGTGGGGTGGTTGGAGGTGCGGACAGTGGTTGAGAGGCTGGTGGGGTTGGAAATTGCGTGGTGGTGGGTGTTCGTCGAGGTCTCGGAGGCCCCTCCGTGGCATCTCGCGCTGCCTCTAACCCATCGAGGTGGGGGTGTAAACAACAGCCCTGCCCGTGTACCTCCGGTCGTTTCGCCTCTGCCCTGCTCTCCGTCAGCTGATGCATCTTTCGCCGCGTGCCGCCGCGTCTCGTCGCGATCTCTTTCCTATTTCCGTCCTTGGCCCCGAGAGACACGGCCGACGCGAGAAGGCGACGCGCGATCAGGGGAACGAGTAGGGAGAAAGAGAGAGAGAGAGAGAGAAAAAGAAAGAACTCCGGACTCGAGAGTACTCTCGACTCGTGCTCATCGTTAGAAGAAGGGATTTCGCGATGTGCATAGAGCGGGAGAGAAGCAAAGAGAGGGATATGTAAAAAGAGCGCATTACAATTCTCACGCGCTCTTACGTGATCATTTTTTCCAACATGGCGGGTGTAGGCACTGGCCTGTGTCGAGTCGATGCGAGCTGCGTCTCGCGCAGCGCGATCATCGCCATACCGCTGGAAACAAAGATGCGTTCTCATATTTTTGGTCGCGCAACATCGCACGAACAAGCGTGACGCATCGCGTGGCGTCGCATCGCATCGCATCGCATCGCATCGCATCGGGTCGAATCGAGTCGGGTCAGCAGCCTGGAGCAAAGCGGCGGAAAGGAAACACGATGCGGGACGTCGTTGCGCAACAGTCGCCGATCCGCTCGGCGTGCAGCGCCCCGCGCGCAGTAATATTCAGAAGCGCTTAACTCGTCGAGACGGATTTTGCGAAAAAATTCGCGTATGTACGTACATACGTGCGATACGTGCCGACGTGTTTTCGCTTGGACGTTGAGACGTAAACGCATTCGAATAGGAAGGAAAGTGACGGCAGCGGAGAAAAAGGGAGAGAGGGAGAGAAAGAGAGAGCGCATCCGTCATTTTACGAAAGACAAAGATAAACTTAGCCGAGGCTAACCTTAGGAGAATCGGTGCGCCATTACGACATGCGCGTCTTACGACAGCCGAGAGCGTCTAGCTAGTGTCGACACGAACGACAACGAAGCCGTCCGATCAGTCGCGTACGCCATTTCGCGTACAACGAAAAGCACGTCGCGTAGTGCCAACGGCAAGTGTAGCGTAGCGTCTGCTTCCCGCCCGAGAGCTCGAAATTTGTAATTCGCTCGAGGAATATATTTCTCCCTCTCTTCCCCTTCTCTCTCTCTCTCTCTCTCTCTCTCTCTCTCTCTCTCTCTCTCTTCGGACCGAAGAGCACCCTTGGCCCTCGAAAGAGGCAAACGCGCGCACGGACGGGTACACCCACGCCCGCGGATATCTTAACCTCTTTCTCTCTCTTCCCGTCATCGACCCCCAGACATCCTACGAACGTTTCTTGGAGGGGTGGGGGACTCCCGTTGGTTATCGTTATCATTGTCATCATTGCCCCAATTCGTCTGGCGCGCGTCGCGTCGCACCGCGTCTGACCGCCCGCCCGCCCGCCACGGGTATCTTCGCCCCCGGACGTTTTCGCGTTCCCCTTCCCCGGGGAACGTCGGTGTGTGAAGCCGAGGTTCGACTCCCTTCTTTCTTGACGTTCCCCTACCCTTGCTAGTTCGCCTTCTTTCTCGTTCCATTCTCGCGGTACACGCTACGTCGAGGTAACGCGCGCGAGAGAAAGAGGAACCGAGTCTCGAGCTCTATTTCGCGGTAGGTTCCCACCTATGGTACCTTCCCCCCTACCCTCGTCGCACTCCTACCCCCTTACGGCGCCCGTAGGGGCACATCGTCGTCGTTGTGGAGTGGGGTGGGATCCTGGGCCACTTTGACGACTATCCTCCCTGCTCCCGGATCCCTTTTAGGTAGAGGGAGGGGAAGGGGGTGAAGTGGGGAGCCCGCACCCCACCCTCGTGCACGCGGTACGATATCGCCAAGGTTCCGCGGTTGGTGGACGGAAGCACGATCGCCACTATCACCGTCGTTCACTCGAATGTTGAATTTTCAATTTGTCGCTTTTGCCACGAGAATGGAAAAGTTTAGGTTTAGGTTTAGATTTAGGTTTAGATTAAGGTTAAGGTTAAGGTTAAGGTTAAGGTTAAGATCACACTCTCCGTGCGGATCCTTATTGCCCCTTGGCAAACTTTCGCACCACGTGCGAAACAGGCTTGTGCACAGGATTTTGCTGTCGCGCGCGCGCGCGCGCGATTCTTTTCATCTGTCTCAACTTTATTATATTTTTAATTGAATTATCGGATACGCGTCACGACTCGAATATTTCACTTTTGTTGTTATCCAAACGAAAGATCTTAAAAGGATAAGCATCCCTGTTTTTAGACTACAAGTTTTTAATATGTTTCTTTCCGTGAGATTTCTCAGCTAATTAACTCGTAAAAAATCTTTTTGATACGCATTTTTGTACCGTTAAAACGTAGAAATCTATTGTGTCTGATAAACACGCACACCAACTTCAATACGTATGTACATACATATTATAGACTGTTATAGATATTTTCTCACGTCTGTAATCTACTTCGCGCATCTCTTAAAAAAAATCGACGCTTCTGTATGCACATGTCCGTAACTGTTTCAGTTATATAAGATTAAAAGCGATTTTGTGTGATTAAATGCAACTTCCCTCATATATTTTATACAGACATATACATAGAACGTATGTATACGCGCGTATAAAATGGTTAAAAAAAAAATTTTATTAGATTTTGTTAGAAAAATTCTAGAGCTATCCATATTTCTAAACTGATAATAGTAGATGGTGTCTTCTTAGCTACACTAACTTGTAATCTCTCATTTACATCGACATTTGTTTCTGAGAAATATGTCATGGTCACATTGTAGGGATAAAAAATACTTTGTGACTGACAAACACCGTGTACCGTACGTGTAAAATAACCATTAAGGAACAACCCCTTCTTGGCCGTATGTATGCTAAAGGAAAAAAAATATATCGATTAAGAATCGAATCTCTTTTTGTTACAGGCATAATTGTTTCAAACAATGAATTTCACACCTTTCCCTGGGTTCACTGGCTCGCTGCCGACCGGCACCGTTCATCAATTTGCCACAGCGAAATTTGCACAGAATCTTACCACTGGGGGACAAGTGGTCGGAGTTTTATCCGGTGGTGAAGGTGGAGTTCATTATTTAAGGCCAGTCGATCCAAATGGCTTTGCCGTGGCTCAGAGTGGTACCAATCAACAACAGCAGATTATTACTTTGCCCATCACTGTCCCGGGAAAGGATGGCACGCAGCAACAGCAGACTGTCCAGATACAGGTGGTCAATCCTAGCGTGTCTCAAAGCGGAAATAGCGGCGATCAGCCAAAGTATCATTTGGCACCGATATCCCTGAGTCAGTTCCCACAGGGAGCCGCTACCGTTCTCACTGTTGCCTACAGTCAGCAAGGCGCGGATGGTGTACAAATTCAAGTACAACCACAAAATACCGTAGCGACCACGCAAACGTAAGTATCGTTGAATCATCGCGAATGTTCGATGTACATCGCGTATTGTAGGAGAGGTTTTTTTTTCTTTTTTTCATCACACGCACAATCGCATTACGCACAAGTATAACTTTGCTCTGTAAACACTGCATTTGCGCTGGATTGAATGCGACTGATCGATTGATGAATTAAAAAACTCGCTACATTGCACGTTACATTGCATTTTGCGTAATAAAAATAAATACATGGCTGACAAAGTTTAAGTTAAAATAGATTTCCTATACTCTATTGCAGATCCGATCAAACGACGCAAAGCACATCTACCGCGGTGACGACCACGTCTCAACAAACTATTCCACAAACGGTGCAACTTTCAGGAGCACCCGAAGGTCTGACCGTAGTCGCCCAGATTCCTCAAGACTTGATTCTGCGAGAGAGCATAGAAGATTCCAAGGAAGACGTGAAGGAGGGCACGACTCCCGTGGCTCTTATTAAACGAGGCAGTGTCAAAAGTCAAGGTAATCAGAGCGGGGAAGAGTTTATCACTTCTATGCCTGCCAGTTGGCAGAGTCTCGCTGCTCCAGGAACCACGGTTGCGGATTATCTCTCTAGACTGCCTACAAGTACTTTGCCCCTTAGTCTGCAACACTTTCTGAAATTTTCGGCGGAAACTATTAAAAGGGAGGCTACGATTGAATCCAGTCCGCTCGGGGCAGATGGTCTCGATGCTTCCGGAAGCATAGCTTCCGGAGAGCAAGCTGTGCAAATTACAGTCGCTGGAGGCGAAACGGCCATCATTCCTGACGTTGTCGAAGAACAAGAACCGGGAGCGAAACCGAAGCGTAAAAAGAAATATAAAAAGAAACCGCCGAAGCCGAAGAAACCAAAACCGGGACAAGTGAGCATAGTTACCGCTCTTGATGGCACGACTCTATTTTGCTGTCCTCAATGTAATATGGCGTATCCGGAAAAGGAAAGTTTAGAGCAGCATCTGATTGGACATAAAATAGAAAGGAGATTTATATGTGACATTTGCGGCGCTGGTCTTAAACGGAAGGAACATTTGGAGCGGCACAAATTAGGTCATAATCCTGATAGACCTTTTATTTGTTCCGTTTGCATGAAGGGCTTTAAGCGAAAAGAGCACTTGAATCTTCATTTTGTTATACATTCTGGGCAAAAGACCGAAGTTTGCACCGAATGCGGCAAAGCGTTCTATCGAAAAGACCATCTTAGAAAGCACGCGAGATCTCACCTTACCAAACGTGCCAAGGAGGATCCATTAAATACGAATGATACCACGCAGAATCAACAGCAGGCGGACCAACAACAAGTGGAACAAATGCAACAACAATCGGTGCCCGAGTTGCAGCAAATTCAGATACAAGTGGGACAAGGGTCTCAAGCGCAGATTCATCAGATATCTGTTAGCGAAGAGTCTACCGTAGTTTTGCCTACAGCTGCTGAAACTGGAGCTATGACTATGCTTCATCATCAACAGCAACAGCAGCAGCAATCGCAACAGCAGCAGCAACAGCAGTCGCAGCAGCAGCAGCCGCAACAGCAGCAGCAGCAACAGCCGCAGCAACAGCAGCAGCAGCAGCAATCGCAACAACAGCAGCAGCATTAGCAACAGCATACCGCCCCAAATCAACTTGGGCGGTACTTTCGTTTCAATCATCAGCACGCTAGAGGTCGTACACAACGGCACAGCGTACTCGCTGATTAAGATTTTTTTTTTTTTTTTGAAAATTCGATAGGCAAATTCATGTTATCGGACGAAAGTTTTGTTGGCTAGTTGATTACTTCATAGCCTTCAAAGGCATTTGAAACACCTCCATTTCTTTAACATGTAACGTCCCTGTCCATCGACACAAAGCCGATTTGTTGGGATTGACATCTTCGCGCTATCGGCTTTAATAATCTTTAATCACGGCACAATAAGCTCGCATATGTGTTTATAATGATTATCTTGTAAAGCGCGCCGAGCTACAGTGACAAAGTCCATGTTTTACGATACACGAATTTCTCAATTACGTACACGTTATAGCGTACGTTGAAGAGATGGAAGGGACAGTCGCCGCTCGCCTCGAACAAGATTGTTTTTGTCGCTGATCCAGTTCCATGACGCAAGTTAGAAATAAATATGAAGTTTATATAAATATAAAAAAAAATTATATATATATAAATATAGAGATATACACACAAAACAAAAATATATATTTTTGAAAGCGCGAACTGGATTCGCCCAAGATAACACAAGGCGATCGAGTTTTGGGCTAATAATATATAAAATAATTCGCTTTTACGACAGTGATGAAATACGTAACGAGAATTAACCGCAACAAAAATACAGCATGGAACAGTTTGTAAATACACACACACACACACACACACACACATGCGCGCGCGCGCGAGACTTTTCATCTTTGAAGAAGAAAACGTAACATTGATGATACGTGTCGTATGCGCGAGGTGAATCTTATTTATTTCTCTTATATAGTACAGTCGTGACATTACAAGGGAATCTGCCGATAAGTCGTTCAAGTTCAATTTGTATTTTGTAGGAGTATACTGACGGAAGCATGCTTACATTTTTCTATAATTTAGATCATTGCATATGTTTTCATGTAAAGACGCAAAGTGTTGGTGGCGATTGAACCATCTGTGTTGTACGAAATGGTGGAAGAATCACGTATGAAGAAATCAACGTTTATTATTTTTCAGAAAAAAAAAACGAATATTTACGAAAAATTATACCGAAACGCATTTGCGTGACGATATAACGACACGCTGCTCCGAAATCAACATTATTTTACAATCGATCATTAATTATTCCGCAATTCGTGAACAATCGATATTTTTACTCTATTACTTTAACCGATGTTCACTACGAGAACGTTGCAAACTTACTTGGAGCAAGTGGTCAAGTGCGAGATACTTGTGCGAATTGTTCTCAATTGGACACAAATGATATGTTACGATAAAAGAGGTATAAAAAGATGTAAGAAGGAATAGAAAATTTAAATCCTCGAATATTAACCAAATCAATCAATCGTGATTCACCTGAAAAAGCTTTTTGATAAAGGTGTATGTATACATCAAAAAACTTCTTATTGTAAGTATCACAATTAAAGGCAATGGGTATAGCTGTACAAGAAATATTATTATTTTATTATCATAATATTATATAGATATATATATCATTATCGTAGTTAGGATAAATAGTATATAAGTCATTTTCATTGTTACTTACATAAATATTGGAGGAGAAAACTGAAATAAAACATACATTTAATACAAAACTATTCTCGCCTCTCTAATGAGATTCACATAAGTCATAAATGAAATTTTTGAAATTGTTTTGGCTGTTTCTTCATTGAATGTCGAAAAATGTGTATCATGATGCGTAAATTAGGGGGAAAGGAGAAGGAGATGGGTGTAATCGTGCCGATGGGAAGAGTTTTGAGTTAAAATTCCAATGTTGGTTGTTTGCGATTCGCGTATTCTCTCTACGATAATATGACGCGGCGCCGCGCCGCATCGCGTCGCATCGCATCGCATCGCATCGCATCGCATCGCATCGCATCGGGTTGGGGTCGGGAATCGGGAGATCCGGGAGAGAGAAAAAATAGTTAAGAGGCTGGCACAGTAGAGGGCGGATGGGTGGGATGGGGGCACCGGCTTGAAGGACAGGTGTCAACCGTAGACGGTTATACGGCGAGGGATCTTTTTCGCGGTGACAGCCGGTTCCGTGAAAAAAACAATTCGGGCTTGAGCGAAGGTTGCGAGTTACCGAATGGTAAGCACGACATTTCCCCGTCTTACATTTCGACCGCGCGCGTAGTACGCGCGAGACTGTGCGAATCACACTCACGGCCATTTTCTCTCGGAGTTTGGTACGGTGATGGCCCCACGCTGCGTATCGACTAAGTATCGGATGGGGTGGGGTATAGAGGAGAGGCGAGGAAGGGTGGCGGTTGCGTCCTTACTCGCGCGGGTTACCCGTTACTCGTTCCCTTTAACAATCGGTTTTCCCTCCGCGCGCGCGCGCGCGCGTGCACCCCGTCTTTCACGACTATCTTCCGTCGATGGTTTTTTTTTAGTCGTGTCTTCTTTTTTTGTCGTCGCCTTCGTTCTCAAGTGCAGGCCGGCAGACCGCGCGCGTTCATAGAACCGTTCGTGGAGCGCGGACGAGAGGGGTGGCGTACGTGAACCGTACGTGTCCTTGGCCGCGAGCCCGCGAGTCGTCTCGCGATTACCGGTCGACGATCGCATTGGCACGGGCCAACGAGTGTCAACGTTCAGGTGATAGTAGTAGTAGTGGTGGTGGTGGTAGTGGTGGTGGTGGTGGTGGTGGTTGTGGTGGTGGTAGTAGTGGTAGTAGTAGTACTAGTAGTAGTGGTGGTAGTAGTAGTAGTAGTAGTAGTAGTAGTAGTAGTAGTAGTGGTGGTAGTAGTGGTAGTGGTGGATATAAGCTTGTGTACGAGCTAACCCGCCTGCTAGCCGTCGCCGCAGCAGCATCATACTCGATATCATCGCGACCGGACGCTGATCGACGTAGTGTGGTGGCGTGGTGCGTCCCTCGTTCTCGCTATCTCATTCCTGCTTTCTCTCTCTCTCTCTCTCTCTCTCTCTCTCTCTCTCTCTCTCTCTGGCCTCGCGTGCGAGAAAAATCTGCCCCCGCACTAGCACTCTCGTCTCTCTATCAGAGTACAGAGATCCCCCTCCGAGGAAAGGATCCAGCGCGACGAGGAAAATGGGGAGAGGGATATCGTTGTGAGTAAATATAACGCCGGGCATCGCTCGGTGATCGTTACCGTCACCGTCGTTATCGTTCTTGTCGTCCGTCGCCACCACCACCACCACCACCACCACCACCACCACCACCACCATCACCATCATCATCATTACCGCCACCGTCGCCGCCGGCGCGTTACATCGCCTTGCCTTTTCACATAAATCAGAAAGATCCAGGAGTTGAACCAGTTGTCGAGATGCCGTTGCATTGGCGGTTGCATAAAAATACGCGATGCGAACGCGAGGCGATTTGTCACTAAGACGGGGCCGGCGGCGATGGTCTTTCGGCGCTTGCTCCACCTCGCTCCAACTCGCTCCAACTCGCTTCAGCTCACTCCAACTCGCTCCTCCGCGAAACAGAAAGACTCGTTGCTTTACGCGCGTCCACGCATTCGCGTTTACACCTCTCTCTCTCCCCCCTCCCTCACTCTTCACTCGAGAAGAGGCTTCCTTGACGGATCGGTTAACCTTGAGTTTTTCGTTTTCTCCAAAAAGTCCACTCACTAGCGAAACACTCATCAGTTTTCTTCCTCTCTCTCTCTTTCTTTCTCTATAGGTACATGAATTCCGCTTACGATCTGCAATGAATTTCCCGCCGTTCGGAGGTCACTTCCCTAGCACTATACCAAGTATCCATCAATTCGCGACCGATAGTTCCAGTGGTGCGGGTGCGCGTTACGCCAATCATTTTCCCAACCAGCCTCCGATCGGAGTGCCGGTCGTGGGAAAATACCGTCCCGAGAACAACGGCGTACAATCCGCTCAATCGCAAGTGATGATGAACACGAAGGTTAGCTATCCCAACAGTAATGTTCACCATTATCCAAATGTGTCATACTCTCAAGCCCAGTCGGTTCAACAACGACCAACCAACTCGCCTGGAATGCAAGAGAAACGATCGTATCATCAGGTAAAGGACGCATTGCGTCATTTACAGCCCTTTTCTCTGCTATCAATGTAGTCGCACTTTTTTCCATCCTAATACTGCCAAGAGTACACGTTATTTACGTCTCCTTATTTATCTTTATCATTTATATTTGTCATAAATATATTAACAACGATTAATAAATATGACGAGAGATTGTAGAGATTAAAACTATACGTGTCACTCTTTAACAGTGGATTCATTGGATTAAAGTTCTTCAAATGATTAAACCTTTAATCATGGTTTTGTTTCTTGTTTATCGTTGCGAGAAAGAGTAAGACTTATAAATTTAAAATAAAAATGCATCGTCTGTCGCAGCAATCCACGGAAACCATAAATCAACAGGATGTTTGCAACTTGCTTCAAGACAAGGAAAAGAACAAGGAGAAAAAGGTAGAGGAACAACAGCGCAACGGGGAGACTACTACGAACGGTACTCAACAAGATTACACGATGCACCAACATCACCAACAGCACGCTCATACTCAGACCCCAGCAACTATGCCTGCGACATGGCAGTCGCTCGCGACTCCTGGTTCCACCGTAGCTGATTATCTTAGCCATTTACCAGCTAGCACTTTGCCATTAAGTTTACACCATTTTCTCAAGTATTCTGCCGAAAGTATCAAGAAGGAGTCGGAGATGGCGCAAACAACCTCAGTGGCTGTAGCGACTACGACAACTCCCAACATTATGATGTCACCGAATAATAAAAAGAAGAAAAAGAAGAAGACACCGAAAGAAAAGAAACCACGTCCGAAGCCTGGCGAAATTCGTCTAACGACAGCGTTGGATGGTTCGACGTTATATTGTTGTCCGGAATGCCATATGGCGTATCCAGAACGTGAATTGTTGGAGCAGCACCTTTTAGGTCACACTTTAGAGAGAAGATTCGTTTGTGACATATGTGGTGCTGGCTTGAAACGAAAAGACCATCTTACGCGTCATAAACAGAGCCACAATCCTGAGCGACCTTACGTCTGCACAGTTTGCCTGAAGGCTTTTAAACGAAAGGAACAATTAACGTTACATTTTGTTATACATTCTGGGGAGAAACGACATGTGTGCACCGAATGCGGCAAAGGATTTTATCGGAAGGATCATTTACGGAAACACACCAGAAGTCACATCGCGAGAAGAGTGAAAGCTGAATTAAGTCAGAATGCTGGTAAGACGTACATCGAGACGTGTACGAGAGATATTAAATGCGAGCTTAAAAATCATTAGTAAGGTCCTGCTAACGGTATAAAAATATTAGAGTTATTAGACGTTAAGAATAGGAATGCGACAATTTTAGTAGGGTATGTTGGTATAAGAGTACGCAACGCGACGGTTACTGCAAAATTACGTGACATTTGCAGCTAATCTCAATCTCTTTAATCTTTTTATCCTCGTTTTGAGCGTTTGGCTTTTCAAGAAAAAAATTATTGAAAAGTGTATTTAATTGGAGGAGTTATGCAATTTTCAATTGTTTTGGCTGTGTTCTCATTTATTTTTATTATTTTCAAAGTGTTATTTCGCAACGTGATATAACACTCGTGAGAAATATTTCTCTTATTTTGAAACAATTTTATTTGAAGGGTGAGAAGATTTTTTTGCTACTTCCTAATACAATAGATAGTAACCGTGACCAATTCTGTCTATGGAGAGGGTATCGTATAAGACATTGCAACACGAGTACGCGCGATATTCTTACATGGTTCTAATGTTTTTTTTTAATCTTTTTAATAAACTTATTCATTTATTTCTATTTGACAGGCTAGAAAAAAAGAATACATCTATGCATATAAATCATGACTTGAGCAAGATTTTTCTCAAGTTTGTGTACACGATGCTAGAAATCGGACCGAGATCTCGATTCAAGTTCTCGAATAGAAATAATTGTATGTATGTACATACTTTGATTACTTTACGTAGCGTTACAGTCGAATACGTAAAGTTAGCTACTGAACTTAATGTCAACATTGAAAAATTGACGTAACGATCTTTATCTTTTTTGTCCGTGGAATGATTCTCATATATTAAAGGTTGATAAAGTTATTATGAAAATTATTATTTTGGATGTCCAACGTTACATTGACCAACATTCACCAACTATTTATAATGAACAATAAATATTTATCGAGTTGCGCCTGTGTGCCACGCGATTCGAGTTTTAGTGATTTTTGTTTCGTATCGAGAACTCGGACCGCGTGCGATTTCTAGCATCGTGTACACAAGGAGACATTCGTGTACGAAAACGTTGCTTGTGATTTCTTTCGTTTGTATTTTTTTGTCTGAAAAATTATTTATTTTGTTACACCATTGGTAAAGTTTAATAATTATAAATTATTAAACTTTGAAAATAAATCAATTTTGATTAATAAAACTATTAACTTTTTTTTCTACGTCAAGATAAAGCTCAAGTACGTATTCCTATACCACTTTACTCTATCAGTTTCCTCAATGAACACTACAGATAAATAATAAATTGTGTTGTACGTTGTATGACACATTTATGTCTTACGTTTTATTCATATCCATTCTCAGTTTAATATTTATTAAGAAAACTAATTCTAAAATTTTTATTCCTATTCCTAATATCTAATATTCCTCAATTGTGCGTATGACCTAACCCTTGCCTATTTCTCTTCTCGTATCGTATCCATAACTTTTTCTTTTTATGCACAGGCACGCAACAGAATCAACAGCAAAATAATGTTTCGAGTATGCAAACCACAACCGTCTCAGCATCGTCTGTTCTTCCGGGTGGACATCCGGGTCCCCTCCTGTCCTGAGCCCCGCCACCAGGGAACTTCCAAGTTCCCCATCCAAATAATATTCTTCATAGTCATACATCGCATCATTCGTTACACCATCATCATTTAACGGCGGTAAATGTAGCGCATCAATCGAGCGTCACTCCACTCGCTACGTCTGGTCATTATCAGTCGCATGAGCTTAGCTTTTTGGGACACGTTAAAGATTTCTGAGACGAGGAGAGGACCTCGGTGAAGAGGTAACATCAAGAGGTAACAAGACGCTAACCGATTGTCACTATCGTCGTTGACGAAAACAATGACGACGATGACGACGACGACGACGACGACGACGACGACGACGACGACGACGACGACGATGAGTAGTTCTAAGACTGACATCCCATGATTTGGATCGAGTGAATTTTATATCAATTATTTGCGTTATTATGTATTTCAAAATCTCTCGTTTTGTCTTGTCAACATAATAAGGAAAGGGAAGATGCAGAGGGGCACGGAGTGATGTCTCACACACGTTTCTTCTTCAAGTCTTAATTTATTTTTGACTTACCTCGTATTTGTCCTGTTTTGTTTTTGCATTGCCAGTAATATTCTCACCACAATAATATTATACATCAAGAGATATGAGATAACATTTTGCACAAATATGCAAGATATCCAATTGTAAGAAATTTTTGAAACTAAGCTAGATCCGATAAATTTCTTTTTACTCTCTTTTATTTTGCAAATAACATATTTTATAAAGATCATTTTTGTCTAGCAGTAAATTAGATAAAACTTAAAATTATTTTTATCAAGAATTTTTTTACTTTTTAAAGATATGAATCATAATTTTTCACATGAATTGATTTTTCTAGTCATTTTACACATGTAACGATATTAAGATGAGATCGTAAAAAATAAAGCTTGTACTCGTAAATATATTACACATTTATTTAATGAAAAAAATATTTGTTCACATACAGTTTTTGAGAAATTTTTCTCTATTCTCTATAATTGGACATCTTGTAGGTGTAACATGTAACTGCGATTCTCGGTGAGACATAATAAAGCGTATCTTTTAGAAAAAAGAACGCTTTTTCAAAATATAAAAGATGAAAAAAAATAGTCGTAGACGTATATGCTCTTTATAGCACAAACAAAAGTACATATGTGGAAAGAGTATTAATTTTTTTCCACGGGAACTAGAGTAGAAGTTTGACTACAAGTCAAAAATTCTTGCCATACGTCGTGTACGTTGAGGAAAAAGAGGATATTTTTATGAAAAGTCGATGTAACTTAGCAATTAAGCAAATCGATGTGAGAGAGAGAGAGAGAGAGAGAGAGAGAGAGAGAGAGAGAGGTGGACAGGCAGAGAGAATAGTATATGTGTGTGTGTGTGTATGTGTATGTGTGCAAAAGAGATAACATCTCTTTTTTTAAATTGTTTTCTTTATATTATTACGTTGACATATGAGTTTTTTTTCGATAATTGTCAATATTTTTAAATTTTTTGTTAAATGATATTACAAGTGCAAATAGTGTAAAAGGAATGAAAATTACATATTATAATATTCCTAATACACATTATAATCGAGTCGCAGGTTAACTCACCGATTAGAAAAGTGTTTTTATTTTATAAAAGTAGAATTATTTACTTTTTTATAGTGCACAACGGGAAAAGATTATTTATATTAATTGTAAATTTTTTTGATTATGTATGATTTATATCTTATTAAAATGTGACAAAATAGTAGCAATATTTCGCGATGGATAAAATCATATTTCGTTTTATTAAAACTTTGTTTTTTTTCGTTAATATAGTTAACGATATTTTATATTTTTATGATATGGTTCCAAATTTTTCTTACGTGCATGTGTGTGTGTATGTGCGTATGTGTCGCGTGGGTGTGAATTGTATGGAGAATCTGTATATGTATAATACTTATACATGCGAATCCAAACATATTTGCCCAATTGATTGGAGCAAAGTATTCTCATTTTTTTTTATGTGTGACTTATCATATACTGACCATTTGTCATGGAAGCTTAATTAGCCTTTATAATTTTTATATAACTTTTTTTTACATTGTTTTTATATTCATATTTTTCGTTGGTCTCCTTATATTCGTTACATTCGTTGAATACTGATTACATATATAAGATTTATTCTTTAAGTGTAGCGTATATTATACGTGTGTGTGTATGTGTGTAAATACATACCTACACATAGATGTCACGTACACTGTGGTCTCTTGAACAATGTGTGTTTAAGATAGTTTTTAATTTTTATAATATTTATCCTACATTGCAAATCTCTTCACAGACTGTGATTGTTTCCGACAAAGGACATCTGTAATTATCAAACTGCGTTTAAGTTTATACTTTTCCCTCATTTTAGTATTAATGTTCGTGCCATCCACTTAAATTCATTTTCTTCATTTCTTGCCATATACTGACAGATACTCGTTTTATAAATATTATCATATATAATCATAGATATTGTTGTGTGCATGGCTACGCACGTCGCACACACACACATACATACTTTTTTTAAGTTATTATTATTGTCATCATTATTATCGTCATTGTTATCATTTTTTATCATCACCATTATCATTGTTACTATTATTATCATTATTATTATTATTATTATTATTATTATTTATCTTTATGTATTCATAAATATAGTCGTGAAATAACGACGGACATGTCTGTATATTGTATAAACGTGCATAATGCAACGTGAAATGTTAGAAATATGATGAGAAATATCAAAAAATTACCTTTGTTAATATAAAAATAAAATATTCAACTATGTACAATTGCATCTTCTTATCAAAATTTTGCTAAATTTTGTTGAAAAAATAATCAACATTAAAACATTTTGTAATTTGCATTTGAATAGAAAAAATTTACATTAATATATAAAAAATACTCAACCATAAAGTACCCAATTATATTCATATTATATTGCATGAATACTTATTGCAATAGTAAGATTAATTACATCTTTGTGAAATGGATTGAAATATGCTTTTTTTTTTCTTTAATTTTTTTCCATCATATCTCTAACATAATGCGTTTTGAGTAATACAGAAAATTCAGGTTTCGTCAGACCTCAAATATAATGATATATATTAAAATTATTTCATACACATGTGTGTGTACATACACACGTATATGCATACACACACACACGCGCGCATACACAGTTTTATACACACGAACACACACACACGCACACATGTGTATACTAAAAACCGTACGTAAGAGATCAATTTATATTAAGATATTTCATTGCCACGTACTTGTAACTATCGAGGCAGAGCGTTAATCTTAGATCATACACATTAGCGAATAAGAATTTATATACAAAATATACTATTCGATAAGAAAAAAGCAGAAAAAGAAAAGCCAAGAATCGCACGCGGGACGAATCAAATATCGCGCATTTTCTTTTTAACGCATATATTAGAGAAAAGTTTAAGATATACATTTTTCTTATATAACACAAAAAGGATATTTATGAATTTTGGAGATGTAAAAGAAAAACTTGATGGAAAAAACTAGATTTTAATTCGAGAATAATATGATTATTAATCTTTTAATTTAGAAGCTATTCATCAAACTGCCGCATAAAGATTGATAACTGGAAAATATCACAGAGTTGATATTCGGTGGCAAGAAAAAAAAAAAAATGACACAACGTTTATTTTGATCTACTTTATTATCTTTTAACGTCACTCTGTTACTTGGGAAAAAGGCGCGAGATTTGTCATACGTCCTATATATGCGGAGAGAAACGAGAATATATAATCGGAAACGATACGTAGAGTGATATAAGACTTGAGGAAAGTAACCTGTTCTTTTGCAGGTGGTAGGCGGGATATACAAATAATGATAAAAAAATAATGAGAAATAGCTTTATGATTTATAAAAGAAAGAGAGAGAAAGACAGACAGACAGATAGACAGAAAAGAAGAGATGGGAGAAAGGAGAACGGATGAGAGAAAGAAGCAAATATTTCCAAAGTTCGACATACGTCTTCGACATACTGTTTAAACAAATGAGTGGCTCAAGGTCTATTTTGAAGGATAGCTAAAAGAACCTATTCCCTATTCCCATCCTCGACGAAACGAGCAATTGATTTCTGACGGTTTATAGTTTATATATAAAACCGATCGTTTCGTCGAGCTACATAGATATAGTAATGTTCCTGTAGAAAAAGGAAAGATAATAGTTGATGCGTTTCTATAAAAGAAAAGAAAGAAAGAAAGAAATACTTTTCCGGTGCCTTTATATTGCGCTGGATTTCCCATACCCGTATAGTTTTCCATGGTAAGATGATCCAAGATCGAAAAAGCGGCGCGTGCCTCTTCATTCTTTTCGGAACTACGTGTACACTCGTCCGCCTCCACGACGTTGATTCGAGCGACCGTCTTCTTCACATTTTGTATCTTAATTTTTTTTTGCGACTGTAATCGTCGCAATGAAACGCAAAGATTCGGAACAACTTGGATTCCGAATTATAACATGTCGCAGCTTTGATTTTATCAAGTATACCTCGTACATGTTGATATGGAACAGGATATATCTGAATTTTTTCACGAAATCAAAAATGGATTCGAAAGACAAAAGAGATAAATATAATTGTTTGTACTGTATGCGAGTGTGTTGGTTGCATTTAACGAACGAGGATGCTATTTATTACGTTTATATGCCTTTTTCCCTTCTGGAAGAAGATGTAAAAGAATATAATATTTGAATCTTTTCAAACCGATTGTTTATTTTAGAAGTTGTAAAAAAAGGGGGGGGTGGGAGGTTGGTATGAACAAAAGTGCAATTTCTGTTAAATATCAGGCATGCTCGTTCAGTTTCGATTCGACTGACAATGAAATGTCAGTTAAACTTGATTCTCCTTTATCTCGATTAGAAACGATCAATTAAGAAGAAGCGGATTTTATAGACGATGATGATAATAATAATAATAATAATAAAACTCATAGTAATAACAATAATCATAATATTAATAACAAAACAACAATAATAATGTTAGTAATAATAACAATAATAATAATAGTAAGATTAGAAGCCACATAGAGAAGTAAGATCCGATTCTCTCGCGACGCGCTTACTAGTTTTATGCGAAACTACAGAAAAATAAGAAAATTAAACGACTTTTCAAGTCAAAGACGATTTCAACGATTTCCACTTTATACGATATGTAATTTTATCTTTGTTTTAACAATTATTCGCTAATTACTATTTTATGTACCGCCTGAGCTCCGTGAACTTTCTCTGATAATCTGTTTTGTGTAATCGTTGCTGTATACTTTCAAAGAATACACACGCGCGCGCGCGCGCGCGCGCACACACACACACACACACACACACACACACGTACATGTATGTACGTATGTTCCTTATTACTTCGACCAGCTAGCTTTTTTATCGATTCATTTGTTACGAATAGCGAAAATATCGTTGAACAGTAGGTTGTGTAAGGACGAATACTTAAAAATTGACAAATCGTCAGAGAAGTCGACTACTCGGCGATGGGTAACGGAAAGATTTAAAAGAAAAACATGACACCATTTTGACGTATTCGAATGTGAGTCTCTCAGAAGAGATCTCTCACGTAGAGATGGCAATGAGAACCATATTTTTCTATGTGCAGTGTCAAAACTTTCGATTATCCGTATTAAGCCGTAGAAGAAAAAAAAATGAATTTGATCAATTGGTTCGTGCAAAACAAAAGTTGAAGAGATGAACCGTACATACACGTTACTCTGCTTTTTGTTCCTGAAACTATTTCCTATTTCGTTTCAATGATCATTCATGTAAGTGACTATTATCGCTATTACGTCATGTACATACAAGGAGCATCTCGTTCAACGGAAGATTTTGCATAAACCAAGGCGCGTCGTCATTCTATTGTGCGTTTAACGGAGGATCTCCAACGGACTATACAGTTTAGTCTTCTTGGCTTATCTAATCGACGCCTTGTCGCTACGAGAGTGTGCATGCGTGCGCGCGCGCGCGCGCGCGCGCGCGTGTGTGTGTGTGTGTGTGTGTGCGCTACGAGTGTACGCGTGATTACAAAGTTTTTAACTCTGATATGTTAACAGGCGATTGACGAAAAGACATACAAATTCCTCGACATAGTACAAACGCTCATAAATTCTTGTTTTTCTCAAATAGATTAGATGCGTGACACGTGACAAGGTGTATACAAGTCATACGAGTGAAACGACCGGCTGACCTCGAAGTACGAATTCCTTTTGTCCAATAGCGGTATTATCTTTTTCCGATATACGAATAATATATCTTGTGTAGGATGCCGAACGCGAACGAGACTTCGCAATGCGATACATTCGGATGCCGAGTGTGCTCGATTCAGTTTGTATTTTCGAAACAAATTTTAAATATAATCTCTATAAATTTTTTGTCTTGCTTGTCTACGAGCCTTCCTACATCGTAAATGCACTCTATCGTTTTACTCGCGCTTCATCACAGGCGATTTTGGGGACAGAAGAGGATAAAAGTGAAAATTCTCTAGTGTGAGCTCTTACGTAGTTTACATTAGTTTATACTATTAGTGTACGATTATATAAAGGCGAAACGACTTCGAGGACTTTCGGCAAATTGTTGAATACAATATTGACAGCTTTGTGACATTTCCTCTTAAATGTTTCGACCGATTCTTATACTCGTGTTTAAATTGTCTCGATTTACATTCTTCCGATTGACTTAAGATATTACCGCCATTCTATAGGTTGTTGTGTTTAGAACAGCATTTGTACCGCAATCTTCCAAGGTACAAGATTGATTCATATACCGGTTGTACATGAATTAAAAATTAATATACATAATAAATAATAATCGAGCACGGTAAGGGCTGCACAGTGAAGAGAAAGAAAAGGGCGAGACAAATATAAATGTTAAGCAAGAAAGAGAGATATAACTGAGCGATTCTTCTCATATATAACGTCAATGTTTTATTTTTATATAGAACGCTTGAGACATGTACGTCTGTGTCGATTCCAAGAACGTGAAAATGACAAAGATGAACGAACATAACGTATGAATAATAAAAAAAGAAATGTTTAGAAAAATCTATTGCATATTAGATGCGAATAAATTTAGATCGCGAGACTGAAAGTTTCTAACATTTCTGCACAATTTTCGAATTACTTTAGATAATATGCTTCGTACATATAACGTCCTTATATATATATATATATATATATATATATATATATATATATATATATATATATTACACATCACGTTCTATGCACACGCGCACACACACACATACACATACATCCATGAAGATACGTGACATCTTTTCTTACAATTCCGTTACATATGTATGTATATAAATTGTAAGAAAAGTTTTATCAGATTTATTGTTTGGGGTCATTACCCGGAAAAAAATCAGCTCTCTCTCTCTCTCTCTCTCTCTTTATCCTTATCCTGCGCCATTTTCTACATCTTCTATTACGCGCGAAAGTGACGATAAAACTATCGACCAAGTTGAGTATGCGTTTTTGCATTTCCAATGACTGTGTGTGGGTGTGTGCGTATTATATAAACGAGGTAGATATTTTTATATAACAATCATTTATTAATTTAATTATAATTATTGCATTAATGACAAAATGCACCATCTTTTCCTCTTTAGGGTTTCAAATCCTGTTGTTAATGCACACATACGTATCTGCGTATGCGTGTAAGAATGTACAAGAGCGCAACTTAACGATATAATAAGAAAATGCCAATAAAGTACTACGAATTTTCATACAGATGCTATGTACATGAAATCTCACAATGAACGTATATTACTTATGTTGGAAATGGAAGAATCGATAAAACATCTTATCTTGTCTCTATCTGAGCGGAATAATGTTTGAATATATTCAAACATATTCTCTCTTTACGCCAATTACGATAGTTAAGTGACAGGGTGTCACCATATACCATACATCATCATACTAATAAGATTTTGATAAAATTTTAACGATAAACGGATAAACAGAGAGTCCCTTAAATTCCACAAGTAAAAATATAAAATACGTAAAATACGTTTTATCTATAGTATGCATCAATAAATCAACGTGTGGATGATGTTTCTATTTTTTTTTACTAAGGAGCGCTCCACTAATAGTCAATAACTTTATCATAAATTTCTGAAGATTGTATGCTGTTACGCTTTCTTTCAACTGTCGCAAAAAAATTATACAATTTCATTGAAAATCGATAGAAAAACAATTAATAATTCACCAAGAGATGTAAAAGATTCGCAGATTTTTATTTGCATACGACATTAGAGACATCGTTACAATATAACGTTAGTTAATCCACCTCTCAATTTCTTACTTCAAATACAAACGAGATGGAAAAAAAACTGGTAAAGTTGTGAATTTTTAGAGTGCGTTATTGCATTCTACATGCCAAATTACATAAATGTATTGGCATTATTCTTTCTCTTCCGATTAGGAAAAGATGGTATTTAACGTACCACGAATCTATCATTCGCTTCTATCGTATTGTAATGCCTAATTTACAAATTTATCTCTCGAAGAGAAAAAAAAGTTATATTGTTTTGGAAAAGGAATAAAATCTCAAACTCGATTCTGTTTCTTTTGTAAAACAAGCAATTTAATATAACAACGTGGTAATATAACAAACAAAATTCGTTGAATTATATATTTCAATTAGTTTGAAGAAGAAAATTTTTTTCAAGAGTAAAAAGGACCAAATAAATAATGTAATAATGTAAAATATGTCATTGATGCTGAAACGATTATTTAAAATTTTAACTTGTCAACTTGTTCAAGTTTGAAAAAAATCACAACAGGTACATTCTTTTCTGAACATACAGACAACTCGCCACACTTTGAGTATATTTACAGGATATTATAAAATCAATAATATTATCATGTTCTTATCTACCTGTTGACAAAATACATAGCAATAAGATGTATACACTAGGAACATGGGTTGATTTCTCTCTCTCTCTCTCTCTCTCATATTAATAACAAATCATCTTGGATCGTTTCGTAAAGCTCATAGGTATGTGGGGAATAAAGCTTCTTCTCTCTCGTTACTAATCTCTCTTGTGAATTAAAAAATAAAATAAAATAAAATAAAACAAAATCATCTAAATAGTAGAATAAAAACATCCCTCTTCCCGCTTCATAAACGGAGATAAAAATATACGTTACGTAATCACATGGAATAATTATGTCCGTAAAATTGAAAGTGGAGGAGGCCCGGATTGCCTCATCATCATAGCGAAACTACTCAGCCCTTGGTCGCTCGGTTGCTGATCATGGGGATCGTTTTGCGAAATATTTATATGTTTGACTCGACTGCTATTATGACTTTGTAAATGTTTCTTCAAGTGATCTTTTCTATAGAAAGCTTTGCCACACTCGGTACAAATTTGATTTTTGCTACCCGAATGAGTAATCATATGACGCGCCAAGTGCTCGTTACGTTTGAACGCCTTACAGCACATGTTACATCGATAGGGTCTATCTTTATTATGACCTTGCTTGTGGCGATCCAGGTGTTCCTTTCGTTTCAAGCTTGCCCCGCAAATATCACAGATATGCGGTCTTTGTTTGTGATCTTCTAGATGTTCGTGAAGCGCCTCCCGATCGTCAAATCTGTACGCACACTCGGGGCAATGGTAAACCAACATACCTTACACACACAAAAGAATTATAAAAAAGAATATTATACTAATTATTAGATGGTCGATAATGAAATAATGGATGAATGGATGGACAAATATTTTACAATTTTATAGAAATACAAATGTGTCGTTTTTTGTTGTTTTTTTTGTCACATGCAATGACAATTACAAATGTGACGGGTGAAAGAATAAATGAGCGCTACTTTGAGCGTACAAGATACTCAACGTCACTCACCATTAATATGCTGCGGTTCAATTTCAAATTGGATCTTTGGTCTTACTTCTCGACAGGTGGTTGTAGAATCGATACCAGCACCACAGTCCTCGTACTTGGTTACGTACGGCAAACCCAAGGTACTGGAACAACGCGCCAGGAACTCGGACGTAAGCCTAAAGTCAATTTGCAGAGGATCCGTCATAGTCGCGGCGTCCACTTTTTGCACGGTCTGCGTGCCGGATGACTGTTGCGAGACTGATTGTGAGATTTGCACGGAACAGAGCTCTTTGCCGCTACGCAAATTACTTTCATTCCGATTTTCGTCGGTTTGTTGGAAACTATGCTGCGGTGGATGGGCAGAATAACCATATCCAGCCACGTTGAGTACTTGGATTGGCCGCTGCGGAATATTTGGAGAATATTTTACGTTACCGCGTGGATCGTAAGCCATTGCACTGTAATCAGTTTGCAAACCGCAGCGTTTGGCAAGTGGTGTCTCCAGCTCGTCTCTCGCTGTCTCTCACGCGAGACGAGACGATCGAGACTGTTGCACTAATCGCGATCGGCACGTACGACGTCTGCAGTGTTGTCGCCTTTAACAAAGAAAATTTTAGAGAGACGTGAGAAATTTAAAAAGACTTTTAAGACGTACGCCGCCGCTGCCGCCGCTGCCACCGTCGCGCTACCGCGTGGCTCGTGTACCGCGACGATTGTATTTACGTTAATTATGAAATTATAATTGACGAGAGTTATTGGAAAAAAGAAAAAAAAAGTACATCTTACGGTGAAAGGACTAGGATCATCGTAGAGGACGACAAAGCTGAGAGTCGTCGTGCGTGTGTATACGCGTTGTCTCCTCAATCTCATGCTCATCTGATCGTTCTCTCTCTTCCAACGCTCATCGTCGTCTTTACAGCAGTCCGCCGAAGCGCTGAACGTTCAACTCTCTGCATCCGCGCCATGGCCATTATAGTCAACCACATTGCGCGAGAGAGTTAAATTGTGTCTGGCGCGCGCGCGCGCGGGACAGGTAATTTGTCTGCATTCATCGAAAACGACGAATCACGATGATTCAAATTACGGATCGTTGCGGATCTCTCTTGGTCTCTGCAGTCTCTCCGCTCTGTTTCACCCAGCTCCACTGAGCTCCACCGTCCATCTATTTGCTCGAATCGTTTATATCGGTACCGGCCATCTTTACGCATCAGCTGCTGCTCAGCTTTGTGCTGCTTTGTGCGTGCTCAGCGCTCAGCGTGCTACGCTACCTGCACTGCACCCAACTGCACCCGCACCGCACCGTGCACGTATGTTAACGTATGTACATACATACATACGCCTGTCGCCTACTACGCGAACTCGGAGTACTACGGCCCGGCGCTGAGCGCACCTGGGCGCACCTGGGCGCACCTAGGCGCACCGGTGGACACCGGCAGCTCTCAGCTCACAGCTGGCTTCTACTATTGTGCAATATTGTGGCTCGGAGGAGTCGGAGCAAGTCGGAGCAAGTCGGAGTGTTCGGGACGTTCGGGTCCCAACCATGCATCTCTACCGCGCACTCTGCCTTCTAAAACCGGACCATCCGGACTCTCTCTTTCTCTCCCCCCCCCCCCATCATTAAAAGTAACGAAATATTATCTATTTAATTGTTTTTAATTCGAGCAAGAGTCAATTTGAAAAAAAATATTTTCTAACGTACAGACAGTACAAACTTAATTGATTTGCGATCGATCGAAATTGTCAAGTTAAAGTTAGAACGAAGCAGAGTTTTGGAACGCGCGCGGTTCATACGGCAGACTTGCAGTGTGCAGTGTTTCCCCTCTAGTCTAGCACTTTGTTTAAACGACGTTGCTTTTTCTCTCGTTGCGCTGCTCCTCCCCCCCCCCTCTCCACATATGGCTGCTGCGCTTTTTTGGACATTTCCCAAGCAGAACAAGTCAAAATGACACCAAAGTGAATCGTGAATTGATTGAAAAGTGACTTTTAATGATCATTTTGCAGTCACTTTGACATCATTTTGACGTCGTGATAACTCGATCCCTGTTCCGCTTGGTTTCGATCGGTTCGATCGGACGAGACGAAAGATTTATTAACTACGTAAACGCACCGTGCCGCGCGCAAATTGCGCGTCTCGTAGAGGACAAAAGAGGACAAAAGAGGACAAAAGAGGTTTGAAAGAAAAATTATTCCCTTTCCAACTGATTTTATTCAATCGCGTACGTTTGGATTTGTACGCGTCTCATACGTGAGTCCGATGTCACACGTCGTTTGAGATTATCGTTTTTTACTATTTCTACGTAACAAAGTACATTTCAATATGAATACGCTACGAAAAGTGTTAACTATAAATTTTTTGACGATTGAAGCTGGAATCTTAATTGGGCATGTATGTATACATAATATGCTATATGCGCGAGAGCGGATCGATCCACGGCACGGCCGCGAGCTGCTTCCAGTGCTTCCTCGATCTCGCCGCGCGCGGGCTTTTCGAATTGCTTCTTAGCTTAGCGAATAAAGCACTTTTGTAACGTAAACGCGCGTACACAATAGAGAAAGAGAGAAAATATGTATATAAAATTCTGTATTATTAAATTTACATTCGCTTAAATTTACGTTCGCACGCGTACGTAGACTGCATCTTATTCACGTATAGTCTACTTATAATAAAGCTCTAAAGAGATTCGAGATTCTCTTTGGAGAGAGAAAATGAGACAATGAGAGAGCTTCACGAGCTCGGTGCACCATTCGACTTGGCCGTCGACGGCGAAGACGGACTTCTCGCGGAAACTTTAGCGAAAGAATTTTCCATTCTGCTGATCAACTTTAAAAAGGTGTTTCTTTTGACCGGGCCATTATTCTCGGACGAATCCTCCGTCTCCTCGGCCCGAACGTCGTTACCAACTACGCCAATGCCAACGACGAGGTCTTGACAACGTCTATTCGTCTCGCTGGAACAGTTAAAGTCGCTCGTGACACGTGATTTTCTGTTGACGGCAAATCGATTCCAAGCCTTCTTGTCGGAACTGATCGATTTAGTATCGTCGTTTTCTCTCTTTTCGACAAGGTCTCTTTGTCGCGCGGTAAAATCGACCCATAGCGCGATATCGTCGTACAATTCTTCGGTCTGTTCCATTTCCACGGCAGCGTCATTATCATCGTTGTCGTCGTCGTCGTCGTCGTCGTCGTCGTCGTCGTCGTCGTCATCGTCGTCGTCGTCGTCGTTGTCGTCGTCGGCACCGTCGCCACGAGGAATAGAGCAGTTCTCGCCAACGCTTCTTGGGGACTGATAATGCTCCGTCTCTTCAGGGACAGGAATCGAGTCGCCTCCGCCGTCCGTCTTCGATTCCGTCTGCTTGTACGTCGCAATGTGTACAGCTTCGTTTCTTTGTGCTTTCGTATATAAATCGCGTGTCGATCGCAACGTTATTTCCTATCGAAAGAAATGAGTATACACCTTATGTATTAAGTAAATTTCATTTATTAAATTAGACAGCTATTAGGTATTGTTACAACAAAAGTTTTACCTGATCGTGATTTTTATCGTGTCGTTCTCGATAAGCGCTCACGTCGTCGTAAAAGTCTCCAGTTTCGTCGGAATGTCTTTGATTTTCAGCTGCTAACGATTTTATTTCGTAAATTGGCCTAGGTGGAGGAGGACAATTATATTCCGGTAATTCTTTCTCTTCGTTCGCCAAGGATTCCCGATTCGACGTCAAATCGGACGCGTCGTCGTAGGTAGAGGTAGTTTGCTTCTTATCCACAGATGAATTCAACGAAACTTTACCCTTGTAGCGATGTCTCTTGTCCGATATATATTTGTCAGATTCTCTTCCCAAAACTCTACCCAATAAAGATTTTTTTTCCTTTTCAAGCTTGCTCGACATTTTCATCTGATCCTTGATGAATCTTCTGTTCGGAATCAAGTTCTACATCGAAACACAAACAAACCAAAAAATTACTTGAAAATACCATTATCTTTTATCTTTTCGCGACTGTTTTAAAGTGAAAGAGAGAAGACGGGAGAAGATGTACGCTTGCATTATCTAAATTACTTATCGCGAGAGTAAACTTTGGTTGATCGTTTGACGATACGAGAGAAAGATCGATTGAGCATTTATCACTGCGTGCCATAGCACGCAAGCCAAGCCCTCTAAGGACGTATGTACGACAATCAAGTAAAAAAGAAAAGAGAAAATTGCAATGATTGAAAGACGCTAGAAGATTAAAAAAGAGAAAATTAAATGGAATATAAGAGCAAAATATAAGAGAGAGATTAGCGTTACAAAGTTACTTCATCTCTCATGCGGCGAATAACGTAACATAATTAATGCTTTGCGAAATCACTAAAACTAGGCTTACTTGCACGTCATCGTAAAACTCTCGTTCCTTATCCTCGGCACCGGCGCGAGATGCGTCGTTATTCCGATTTCGTTCTGGTTCAAATGGTTCAATGCTCGTAGCGTCGGTGATTCGCGAAGGTCTAGTAACGATATCGTCGTACGTGTCTCGAAAGGATGTCACATCGTTCACACGGGACTCGCGTATCTCCTCGCGTACCTCTTCCCCATTGGGGATACGAACGTCGTCGTACGCGACAGCTTCGTCGACAGATTGCTCGATGAGAACTGCTTGCGAGATCTCTCGCTGCTGCTGCTGCTGCTGCTCCTGCTGCTGCTGCTGCTTCCGCTTCTTCTCGTCGCTTTCAACATCAGCCTGCTTCTTTTTCGACAATACCATATTTTGATAAGGCGTTACATTTCTCAAATCTTCAATTCTGTGATAAATGTCGTCCTCTTCGTCATCCTCGTCCCTGTAAGAGGCGGAGACTACTGTCTGCGTGAGAGGATTATCGGGCGGTAACGAGGGTAGCCTACGTGGTATTCGAGCCGGTAGCGGAGGTGCTTTTCCACTTGCCGCTGTATCATCCTTTCGTTCGAAAGATCGTTCGTCGCTGACTCGCGCACTTGACTCGTTATCCGCGACATTCCGATGTGGATTACGGCACTGCTGCTGCTGCTGCTGCTGCTGCTGCTGCTGCTGCTGCTGCTGCTGCCCACTGCCGCTTGCCTCCGCTGACCCAAAGGAGGAGAAGGAGGAGGAGAACGATCTCCTTCGCCTTCTTCCTTCCTTCTTTTCACCCTCGTTGCGACATCCCACCTCACAGATCTTGGCTATCCATTGATCCATGTCCTTCGGTGTTCTCGCGATAAACTGTAAAGTTTCGTTTCCAGGACTGTACATTTCAAAGGCCGCGTCGCTCTTTCGTCGATCGCGAGGTACGATGTTCGGTGCGGGACGGGCCATATAACCCCGAATCGGATAAATTGTGTACGGTCGATTGTGCCGTTCGCTTCGATAGATGAGCAGATACGATCCGACCAATGCGATCCAGCAAGCACGCCGGCTTTCCGATAGAAACAACTTTTTTCCTTCTCTCCTGTAGAGCGGACCGCATTTGTAACACTTGCTTCTAATTTGCATCGCCGATAGATTTTTGTAAATTCCGATGAGCATCTGGCTCTCAGCATCGTCGTTACTACCGTCCTCTCGACAAACGTCCCCACAATTGTCGTTGGCCGACACGCTCGCGCTCTGCCCTTCGTTCTCAAAGCTTTCGTAATAATCCTGATGAATATGTATGCTCCGATTGCGCTTTTGAGATTCTTGAAATTCTTGAGATTCTCGAGATTCTTCCACGCACATTCCTACGTATTCCTCCGAATCGGCTTCCACGTTTCTCGTCGTCAGTAATAAGCTCTTTGGGCCAGACTTCATGTCCAAGTAGGGTTCCGGGGACGACGTTCGACTTGGAGTCGTCGTCGTCGTCGCGCGGGTAACGCTCAGAGTGTTTTTCGAACGTATCAACAGCTTCTTTCGCAAACTCTCGAGCGTAAGTGGAAGCTGCGCCTCGCGAAGGCATTCCAGAAATGTTATCACTTCTGCCAACAGATTTTCGTTTAGAGCGCGATCGCGTTTCGAAAAACACGTTTACATTTACTCGCGAAAAAATCTTACGGGGCACAGATTTCCCTCAAAGTTACAACGTTTCTATTACGCGTACCTATGTATATACGTACCTTGCAATATGTCGTTAATGTTGTTGATTTCCATCCTGTTGTCCCGTTCACCTCGCGTGCTCTGTTTTTAACAAACGGTTGTGACAAACTTAATCGAGTCCAAAATTGTGACATTTTCCACCGAAAGGATTTGTAAATTATCATTGACTTAGCGCAGAAAATAGAGCGTAGAGCAGAAAAATGAACAGGGGTAAGTATAATTAACGTTCAGAGATGTTCCATTCTGGACTTGATTTATTCTATATAATGCACTCTACGTTAGTGACTACGCGTAACGTCGCGTCGTTTGAAAAGATGGCGAATCGAGTAACGTAAAATTTTTATATTCTCAAGTTTTGATTTTTGTGATAATTCCTAAATTTATTATCGTCATTTTTTTTTCAATTTGTTTCACATTAGTTTGTTTTTAGTTCTTTATGTTATTTTGAATATTACTTTACTTTTTACTTTTTTTTATAAATTTAATTAATTTTATTAATAAATTTCAGGGGCAAGTTAACATCACTGTTAATACTTACCGCGCGATTTAAGTTTTAAGAATGTAACGTAATATTTAATTCAGTCAACACATAATATAATTTTATTTTTGTTTAAAAAATGAGAAATTATATGAAAAACGGACAGAGGGACGAAGAGTATACACAAGTACAATGGCAGCAAAAAAAGTGATTGAAAAGAAAATTTATGTGTAAACTAATTTACGTAATAAAGCAGCTTTACGTCAATTGGTTTACGTAAATTTTTTATTTTTAATGGAAATTATTAAGAAAATTTGTTTAAATAAAAGACTGGTTAATAATAAATGATAATAAGAACACTATGCTGCGAGTTTTCCATTAAATAGTAATATCTATAATATTACTTTGTTCAGCGTCTAATATGTTTAATGAATAAATGTCCATTCTATCACTTACAACAAAAGAACAACCTAACATAACAGCTACTTTTTGAAAAAGTGTTAATTTTAGCCACGGCCTATATAGTCTCAGGCCTATAACGCTTAGCGCGGACGTGACGGCATCCTTATAATTTGGTCCCTACACAGGATGTACCGCGAGATATAGCCACTGTAGATAAGGTTTTATCAAGCCTTATTGAAACCTTTTTATTCCGTATAACCGATCTGTATATGAGCAAATCTGTATATATACTCGTATATACGTAGCATGCACCACCGTGTCATTTTTAATAATTCATTTTAACCGCGTGCCGCCGCGTAATTTTTATTACTGCATCTACTATATTTATTATTTAACAATGAATATTCGATTGACGGTTATCAACAAGTATTGTTAACAAGTATGTACAAGGTACAAGGTACAAGGTCAAACATGGTAATCCAAATTGAAAACGATCCGAGAATACAACGTAACGGTAAAACGTGAGATCGCAAGATAGATTGTTGTGTATTTTAAGATATAATTCGCCTTTTCAATTAGCCCGTCCGATGTCGTTCGAGTTACTTTGATTCGAGTTATTGTCGTTTATTCGGGTGAGGAATTCCTCGAGCGCTTTGCCCGATGACGCGGCCATCGCGGCCGTCGCGGCCGTCGCCTGCAGTTGAGTACTCTCATTAACTTGAAACAATCGATCATTTTAAATCGCTCGCAAATTCTTAGCCCGCTTCGCGATCTTTTCGCGATTCTTTCGCACGCCGTCGCGCCGCGTTCTCTCTGGAAAGATTATCGTTTCTCGTTTAATTTTTAAATTTTTGCAAGTGAAACTAATAACTTTTCGGCGAGCGGCGAAGTAGAGTCGTGAGTATATGTATATAAAAAGAGAGCTTTGCGGAAAAGAAAGATTATAGTACTTGCCACACAGAGATTCGAGCCGACTCCTAGTTAGTACGAATGATGCGAACCAAAGAGTCGAGAGTTTGCTGCGTCGAACCGCGCGTGGCTGTGCGCGGTTAAAATGAAAGGAACGTCGTAAACGATGGTCGGATTCGATATCGTCCATGTAACGTCGAACGAATGACTGTCGCGTCTCGTTAGAATTCAATTAGCGCGAGGCGTGAGGCGTGCGAGCGATCCAAGGCGACTCCCGCAGAGATCCGTTGCACCGCTCCACGCGCCGCGCCCGCCGCTTCTCCTACGCCTCTTTCACGTTCTGACTCATTCATCGAGTCCATCGCGTCCATCTCTCTCTCTCTCTCTCTCTCTTGCTCTTCTTCCTTCAAACAATCATCGTTTTAATTCATCATTTCTCCGTCAACGAAAAAAATAGCTCTACTCTACACCCTCTTTATTTGAAACTCGCAATCTCGCAATCGTTGGACGTTGAACGATGCTTCGAAACTCTATGAAAAATCTATTATATATTGTGCTTTCGTCACGCAAGCAAATAGATCGCTAGGAAAAAGAAACTTAGGAAGCTTAAGAAATGATGATGAAATGATTAAATATGTTTTATTATATAAAACTAATTTGCCATTAAATATACTTGTATCATGGTAGAAATGGAGAGGAGTTGTGATCCTCCACTCTCCCATGTAACATAGTTTATTTTTAGCTTTTTCAGTCAAGAGAAAAGTAACGTTGCACAGTAACGGACATTGTTAAACACCTAAATCTAACAATTTTTTCGATCAGTCATGCTAATGTTATTCAACTTGTGGCTAATTTCAGTGAAATGGAGAAGAATCGCCGCTTTTGACGTTTTTACATCTCGTTGACAGTAGCGGTCTTTTGAAAAGTAGACTTTAGACTGTTTTTTCTTATTTTTAAAAATTAGAAAAACGTGCATGTGCTTAAATTATTCTGTAAGGCGCGATATGTGCATTTTTATCAAAAAGCATGTACATCGATGTACGTCGTCGTTACAAACATAAATAATTTTCATCTTACACAAGTGTAGAATAAAAGTCACAGAGTAATAACTTTGTAGGAAAAAATTTCAGTGTAATTCCCAAGGAACTTTACCGCGAATTTTCTCTAATGGTTTGACATAAACGTCGGTTGAGATTTCTGACATTTCTGGCCACTGATCGGCCTTGGCTTGCTCCACTTCCTCGTCGACTTGTTTGTAGATTGACGTTCGTATGTCCTAAACATCCACAAATAGAGTAGCATTGTAATCTCTAGCATTATTAAATATTTGTCGCCGTAAATGAAAATTTCAAGTTTAAAACGTTTGATGCATGAAATGCTCTTCTTCAATCTCTATTGAGAGAAGTAATTATTAAAAGAAATAAAGAAATGTCGTACATACATGCACCGCGCGCGGTAGCACGAGTGCGCGAGTGCAAAGTTTGCAAAATTGGATATATAATATATGTTTCCGTGGTGCGAAAGCGAGTTATATACCTCGACGTCTTTTTCGGTCATAAGGCCCTTCTCGATGATCAACTTGGTAAATAACATAATTGGGTCATGCTCGGTTTGCATAGCTTTAATCTCTTCTCTGGTACGATACGAGTAACCGGGATCGCTCATACTGTGCCCAAAATAACGATAGGTTGCCATCTCCAACACAATTGGACCATTTCTCAGTGCGTAATCTCTGCTAAAGCGTATGGCTTCTCGTACGTCCACAATCTTCATTCCATCGACCTGTTAGATATTAGGTAAGAGAGCACAAGAGATTAAAAGTATATACTCCGTTAAACGTGCGATGCACCTGCCACCTCAGCCACTGGATAATTGACCTTTATTCCCGGCACGAGGTCTCCGCGCGTATAAAGCCGAGTATTGGCCGAGTGTCGATGTACGGCCGTGCCCATACCGTATCTATTATTTTCACAGACGTAGACCACCGGTAGATTCCAGAGCTTCGCCATGTTCCAAGCTTCGTAAATTTGACCCTGCGAGGCTGCTCCATCGCCGTACAAGGTAAAGGACACGGCGCCCGTGCCGTTGTACTTGTGGGCTAAAGCTATACCGGTCCCGATAGGTACCTACGAGAATCGTCGAACGATTGATAGCGAGTAATTGCTCCGAGTCATTGCTCTCGAGTCAAGGTGATTTCTGTCAACCTGTCCTCCGACGATGCCGTCGCCACCGTAAAATCGCGGAGCGTACATGTGCATCGAACCGCCCTTACCCTTGGCCGCGCCCGTCTTCCGGCCCATCAGTTCCGCGAGGACCGAGCGAACCGGGATACCAAACGCGACAGCGAAACCGTGACACCTGTATGCCGTGATAACGGTGTCTCGTTCAGCCAGAGCCATTTTCAAACCTACAGCTACAGCTTCCTGCCGACACGACAGGCCACACAACTACAATTTGCATTATTTATCACGAGTATCGCACGCTATCTCTATCATCTCGCTATCTACCTGACCAACGTATAAGTGTAAAAAGCCATTGATCAGCCGCTGTCTGTACAATTCTGCAGCTCTGTTCTCCATCCGACGTATGTAGGTCATTGTCTTTAGTGCGTAAGCAGCATCTTTCACGTTTAAAGTTGATTTTTCAACCGGCCCTTTGTCAAGTCGATACAGATCGTATTTCTGAGAAAAGGGAGAGAAAGCGACTATTGATCAGACCTTTCTAAGACTCCCTCTCCTTAGGAAGAGACGGATAGATAGATGGAGAGTCGCTCCCTCCCCCTTCTCTCTCTCTCTCTCTCTCTCTCTCTCGAAAATGAATATTGAATAAAAATGAATCGCGGCATCGATTTATACCGATTCTACGGCAGCTTCTTTGGTAATATTGCGATAATGCCAAGTCAAGTTGTGTCGCACGCTACAGCGATTAAGTGATAATCCTAACTTTGTCCACATTGAGTACATCATACTTGTCATACTTGTCTTTGCACTTTGTCCTTAAAAAAAGTTACTTTTACGTACATTGACTTCTCAAATCAATATTTATCGTTCACGATACGTTATCGATCCATTTTTCACAGCAAGACATGTGTACTATATATCTTTAGCGTACATACCTTTCTTCTTACTTTTAACTAGAGTAAAACAAGAGTTACTATCCGTTACTATTCGTAATGCAAATAAAAGTTTATTTTACGAGGGACATAATCATATCTGAAAAATATTCACTATTCCACTTCTCCAAAAAAGATAATAAGATAACCGATCAAATTAAATAGTAAATGTAGACGGTTTGGATTTTTAATGCGATTCGATCAATCGCAAAATGACAAACGTATCACAAACGTAAGTATATATAAGCTGCTTTCGAAATTTATTGAAAATCTTATGTAACGTCAACTATAGATATTTTGTAGTGCTGGCAATATTTATCGAAATGTATGTATCGATTTATAATCACAGTATGATCAGTTTTACTTATAATAATAATAATAATAATATAATATATATATATATCGCGTATGCCTCTTTCGAACATGTTAAATTAGGACTTGGTACTGATAACTTGATAAAAATTGTTTTCATAATTTTCCATAAAATTTCTCACAATTTCTAATTATGTGAAATTATAAGAAATTTTTCTAATATTTTTTGAAACACTTTTTATATTATTACGGAGCAAGACCAAAATGTTTACTGCAATCTTTTAGCTCTCTCTCTCTCTCTCTCTCTCTCTCTTTCTCTCTCTAGAAAAAAATGTTGTAATTTTCACACGAAAGCAACCTTGCGTCATTAAAAATTTCTCGCGTATCAATTGAATAAATGAGGTGGACGTGATATAGAACCTGGTGAGGATCATGTGGATAGTGTTGGTGCTGCTCGTATATATGATCATGTGATCAATCTAGAAATCGCATACCCGAGGTCCCTACGAATCTGATACCGATCGACGGAAAATTTCATCTTGTCGCTTCCAAAATATTCCAGTTTGCCTTTTATTTTCACACAACACATTATGATTATTTATTTTCTTCTTAAAATATAAATTATTAGCATGGACAATTCTTAACTGTGTCTTTAATGTAATGAATAATCGGATAAATGTTTTGACAGATTGAATTTTATAATTCATAAATTGTAAATTTGAATTTCAAATCATGTTTGTTCCAAGTAAGAGAGGGGGAGTTTAATGTTGTTTTTATATTTTAAAACTCTAGATAAATCTTTATAAATATTTTTGTTAAAATAGAAATTTTTTTTAATTAATACGTCTGTTTAACATATTCACATACAATGTTTTCTTTTTTAAATAAAAGAACATATCTAGTTAATTTATTTTTAAATGCGTTTAAAATCGCTAAATATAAAAATGGGATTCAAAATAAGAATAAAAAATGTCTGAAAAAATATTTGCAAATTCTAATGAGAATTCGTATTAGGAGAAACTCATTCAGAGAGTTGTAAAATATAGATTTAATTTATGAAAAAAGTAAATATAACAATTCGTATGGCGATAAGATAACTACTAGATAATGTGAAAAATTTCCAGCTTACATTAATCTATACTACGTTCCACACTATTGATTTAAAGATGGATTATGATGTCATTGCAAATCCAAAACATTATATTGCGAACGTCGAAAAAGAAAGAAAAACATGCTCAAGGGAGATGTGCCACTGGCTAGTACTTGAGTTATTATCGAACCAACAATAAGTGGTTAGCCCAGTTACCTGCACGTGCTGCACGTGAAGAGTTAAAAAGTACGCTAGACAGCTCTTTTCTACTTTTCTGCTTTTCTACTTTTCTACTTTTCTACTTTTCTACTTTTTCGTTTCAAGATAAATGCGCCGGTTTTATTAATAAATCTCTTGAGAGTTGAGATAACTTTTAACAAAGTCTATATAATATCCTCTCTTAACGGACATGCGGACGATTAGATTTGACAACAACATTTTGTTAGAGTATTAATTAACACGATACAGGTAAATAATGTATAATATAAGCACAATGATAAGATTAAATTGGCAATTTCTCCTGTTAAGGTGGTCGATAGCATTTCGACAAGGCCATGTTCTTCGCGTGAAAAGGATACAGCGACTTTCGCGTAAACGGATCCGAACGCGTCGCATAAAAGTGGAAAACGGAATTATTCGGCATATTTCGAGTTGTTTCCGAATGAAGCAGAAAGGCGGTTGCATCTCGCCACCATCGACGCGCATCTCGCTTTCGCGTTTCACGTATCTGCATGGATAATAACTTTTCATCTCGGACGATGTGTCGGCTGTGGCGAGGACACGGTTGACGCTTATTCGTAGCTCGCAACATCCAAGCGTGCGTAGGCGCCGCCACGCGATCTATTTCAACCTATGTACACACACGCACACATACATAAATTAATAGTATGAAATAAATAATATAAAATTTATCTCTCAGGTAGCGCGCAAACGTCGACGTAATGGTTGTATACAATATTTGTCGTTACTTAAAATAACATTCGGCTTTTGACGTCAGCTTGCTACCCGAGTGCTCTTCGTTATATCACAGAGTTTTACATATTACAGATATAACTTATAGCCATGACATGGACGCTTCCCGCGCGCACGCGAGAGAAAGATGGGGTGCACCTGGCATCGTAAATGTGTAAATATTAATTCACATTTGTTAATTGATAAAAAATTAGGAAATCCATTTTCTTAAAGTTGTTAGTTGAAACTCTCACAATCGGATGACCCAGAAGGGCCAGAGGTGCACCCCCCCTTACTCCCCCTCACTCCCCTTCCCCCTCCCCTTCCCACCCCCGGAAGCGAGCAAGTAATTCTGTCGGGCGGGGCCAATGTCTAAATGTCCAAATGTTCAAATGCTCAAATGTATAATACAGACGTACTTTGACACGCTTGAAACTTTTGCGACTGATTCGCAAAGTCTGAGGTGGGAGTGCTGTTGACGGGATTTCGCTTTTCTCGCTTTTTTCGCTTTTCTGCTTTGGATTTCTCTCCTTGTCGGAATCGTCACCATCGCCAAACAATCCTTTCGATTCTGCTACTTTGATCATGAAAAGCGAATTAAACTGCATCATTTCCTTTCGTTTGATTATAGCGATGAAACAGCCTGGATCCAACGTACATTCGTTCGTCTCGCCATAAATTTCATCGATGGTCTTCACTTCGAACAAATCGCTATCGGGAATCTAACGACAATTTTCACTCACTTATAGATTATATATACAAAACTACCTATGCATAAGTATAATTACGATAACAACATCTTACAACAACATCATTCGTGTCTAACAACTTTTCATCTTCCTCGTCCTCCTGCTTGCACATTGCAAATATTTGTTCGCGTTGGGCTTGCGCTTGATCCTCCTGCCAATGTTCTTGCTTACACGTACTAGCTTTCGTCATCTTTGAAATCTTTCCGCTAGCATCTTTGAATAGAGTCTTTTTCTTTGGCTACACGAAGCAACAAAGTACAACATACACGTTTGTGCGTACGTGCGCGCGCGCGCGCGCGCGTGTGTGTGTGTGTGTGTGTGTGTGTGTATGTGTGTACTCGTACATACTATTTTTTGAAAATAAACATGCACGATGGCCACGGTAAAAAAATACGATATTTAAAGAAAATTTTGGCAAATTGTTGCCAACGATCAATTTTTTAAACATAATTTTCTTTTCTTTTGACTAGAACTGGAGCTATAAATGAACAATTTGGAAAAAGGTTAGGTGCGTTTGATCAGCAAATTTGAAATAGTAGCAAATTGGAAATAGTACTAGCACTAAACTGGAAAGTAGAAAAGTCCGTTCACTCACGAGATGCTCGCGAATGTATTTCTCCGTGGCTAATTGGTTGGCGTATTCGACCACCTGTCGAATCATTTCCGTAGTTTCGGATGGCAAGATCGTATGCACCTCGTATATTAAAAACTGTATATTTGGTCTGGTTAGCGCGTACTTGAGCGTGGAAAACTGCTCGGCCAGAAGAGCGCGGGGCCGTTTGATGCCTGCACCCGCGGTATCGCTGGTTAACGATTCCAATAAATTAGTATCGCCACCACGAGCAACGGCAAGATCGACGACATCCCGGACGCCGGTATAGCTGCACGGGGGAGTTGCCAAAACGACGGTCGCTCTTTCCAATTCAACGGATGCTTGTGCAGGCGAGATGTATCTATAACAACGAGATAAAGAACGATTGGGCTTTCAAAGAAATGGGGCTTTTACGCATATTAGTCGGTAATTGTACTATTGAGTAAATCTATCTTACTTTTCGGAAAACATTTGACATTGTTGCAGAGTGAGGCCTAAAGTCGCGAGATACGCTTCGTACTCGCGACAGCGATCTCCAGCACCGAAAGCCAACAGTCTCCCGGCGTCCTCGATGTCGGCCAACAGTCCCGCCAAGTAACCAGTGTGACGAGGGGCGATCGAATGAGTGAGAATTACGGGACCGCAAAGACGCGCGACGCGCATCGCCTGCGCCAGGGTGGCTGCTCCGAGACACAACGATCTTTCCTAAATCAATTCGTGTCCCCTTTTCAATTTCTCCTAGCTCCCTAACTCTCCGAGGGAATAGCCAAATACACTATTCCCTCATTCGCGATTAAAGCGATAATTATATTTACTAGAAAGATGAATCGATGATCACGAATCAAATTAGACACGGCGAGTTTCTCTCGCGCCTTGTCATGTAAATTTATCATCTTTGGACAAATTGGATCAAAGGCATACTCGTTCTCTTTGAGCTCCGCTGCTTCGATATCGTCGCAAAGTTCAAATTTCAACTTGGACATATCTCTTACGAATTCTTTTTTATCAAATACTCTCATAGTGTTGATCCATCCCGAAGCAATCGCGCCTTCGTCGGCCCAGTTTATTCCTTCCGCGATACGCAGATGCATCGGAAGGAGCTCATCTGGATCGTATAACATGAGTGAGCGATTATACGAAAGGAACACGCATAACGAGAGTAGATGAACGAGAGCAGATATTACGAAACTTGTATTATTTCCAAGTGTTGTATCAAATTACCCAATATTAATTTTTAGAACAAGGAAAAAAATACAGATGTGATAGAACCAATGAACAATTGGATAATCTTAATAAAAATATAGCAGAATGCAAGAATGCACATGTCTGCTATATGTATACCTATACCTATGCTCCAGTCGGAGAAGAACATGTATCAAGTGGACAGAAAGGGATAGATGTTTAAAATATAATTGCATCATCGTGCGCGCACATATGAATAAAATGTAAAATATTGATATTTCACAATTCCTATTTAGCGCTCTACTAACTAGTATTCTACTCGTTAGAAGATTTGCATTTTTATGCAAATTACAATTAAAAATTAGAAATAACCAAGATTGAGTGCTGAACCGCCGATTCGAAGACGCGAGATGCTCGCTGCCAAATGCGTCTTTGCTTTCAAAAGAGCGTCCTCGATGTCTTTTAATCCGACAGCCTGAAACGTAATTATAACGAATCAGTTTCTTATATATGTGTGTATCTTTAACATTATGCATTCGTGTTGATATAAAAGTATTAAGGGGTAACGACACTCTAGAATTGTCAAAAAAATCGATTTTTTTTTTTTCTTAAAATATGGCTTAGGGTCTCAGAAATAAGGTGCAAATATTTTTATAGGGAGGAAAAGTTTCCAAGATCCTATAAAAGGGATTTTGCTAGTACAAAAAATTAAAAATATCTGACGATGCGAATGACTTAAACATTAATCCTACAGTACAGTTATCGTATATTAAACTTAACAACTGTTTTGTTAGCCATTTTGGAAGTTGTGTGTAAAATGTGCAAATGAAGAGTGAAATTCACCAAGAAGGGTTTATGCGTGATTTAGGTTTTAAAATTGTTGTTTTTTGTGAAAATTATGATGAAACCTACATTAATAGCTGCCCATTGATTGATAAGGGATATGAAATAAATTGCAGAATCATTCTTTCCATGCGATTATTGGGTATAGGGTATTGGGCTGAATCTTTGTATGGAGACCAGCGAGCGCCGCATCAAATTTTCGGAGCGCTTGCTTACTGAAGCTGCAAAAGAGGCTCGACTTACAATTACATCGACCAGAAAGGAAGAAGAGGAAAAGATTTGTAACATAGAAGGCCAAATGTATGGTACTGACATTGTAGACTGAAGGTAAATTGAAAATTTCTTTCTCTAAACACTAATCAAACTTTAAATGCGTTTTCTTCAAAACTGCATTTTTCAAATTGGACGGACGTATAACTTTAACAAATCTTTATGAAATCACTTGAAATTTTAACTGTAGCTTCGGAAGAACATTCCTCCGAAAAGTACGTACGGATTTTTAATTTCATTGTAAACTTTTTATTTTATAAACAATTTTTCACACAATTTTTTTCTTAAAAACGAAACTCTTATTTTAAATTTGCACCATTTAAAAAAAAAAAAACAGAATTTTAAAAGTTCTGTACGTACTTCTCTAACTAATCATATCTAGATTTGAAAATTTTTTAATTTTTTATTCCAAGTCGAAAATTGTAGGAAAAATCTGTCCGCCCGTGCGACGGTTTTCAAAAATAATGTCTGCGGTTATGGAGCACTAGTACTGCCATTTTTTATATTAAAATTTAAAAAAAATTTATAAACTTAAATATATAATAACTAATAAAGCCCTTAACTTCAATGTGCCACAAACATTTTTATATGTTCTTAAAAAAAATTATCAAAGTTCAGCTTTTTTTTCGTGCTCTAGAGTGTCCGTTACTCTTTAAGAAAATTATTTTTATTACACGCTCTCCTTGTCTCTGTTTAAAGATTTTAGTTACTTTAATGCAAATGGCAATTCATTTAATTTGTTAGTTTATAGCGAAAAAACGTAAATCAGAGCATAAATAAGTCTTTTTAATGCCTATTTCCACCAACGCAGATTAACTTTGATCTCAGTTTAACTTACTCTTTATCTTTCTTTAGTTTTAAGAATTAGAAAAAGATAAGGAGTAAGTTGAACTGAGATCAAAGTTAATCTACATTGGTGGAAATGGGCATAAAAGTTGCACAAATCTAAAACAAAAGGTGTAAATAACATAGAGAAAGAGAGAGAGAGAGAGAGAGAGAGAGAGAGAGAGAGAGGACAAAAAATTCAAGGATTAAAAAGAAGAATGAAACAAAAGGAAAAAAAAACTGTGTAACGAAGGAATTACAACGAACCTCGAACATCTTATCTCGAATCTCGTTTGCGGCCTTGCCACGTCGACGGGTAAATTTTCTTCCCTGCATATCGTACAATAACAACCAGACTACTCGTTCTCGTTGTTTCAAAGTATCGTTTCGATACCAAAAACCACCGTCCTCGAGAGTACGATTCAGGATGTTTTTATCTATAAAATTTACAACGGACGTGGATTATATATCAATGAAAGTAAGGGAAAGAGAATGGTGAGAGCGATTTTTACTAATCGTAAGAAACTTTGAAAAAATGATCAACGTTTGAAAAAATGAAAGAGATGGAAATATTTTTGGTTATATATAATACGTCGTGTAGAAAAACTACATCTCACATCTCAGAACATCGTATACCAAACCAAAGACGCGTCTCATCTCAGCCTCGTTAGCATAATTTGGCGATGGTTGTGTATTTAGCAAAACTTTAGCCGCTAAGAGGATATCGTTGATACGCCAGCCTGGTTCGACGCGAGCCTCCGTCATCGAGCCACCGCCGCCGCCACTGGCACTAGTGGCACTAGTGGCACTAGTGGCAGTCCCCGAAGAATCGACGACCGCCGCTACCTGCACCCGCGGACGACTCTCGTCTCTTTTACCTTGCGGAAGATGAGCCTTTTCCGTCGGTCGCCATTCCCAATCTTGCGAATTTGCACGAGTCATCCGTTCTTTGGAAGAAAGATCCTCCATCCTCTCAAACAAAAGTTGGAGAGTTCTTATCTATAGTTCTTATCTATATCTCTCGCGAGTGTTTCGCAATATTATTAAGTATATTATAGTATATACATAAGAAATGAAGCAATGAGTCGGAGTATAAAGGGCGTCCTTTTATCTTTCACTCCAGCTCCATTGCAGCCTTCGCGCTTACTACTTCGTAATATACATATCCGTAGATCCACGCATGGTTTATAAGCGATATGGTCGATGGTCGATGCTTGAGAAAAAAACAATCACTCACCTTCTATCTTGGTTTATCTCAGCGTCCTTTTCTCTTTGTAATTCGACGAGACTGTGATAAACTCGGTGACGCCACTCTTCGTCGCTTGGCAATATCAAATTTTCGAGTTCTCTGTTACGTAGCTCGTCGCTAAGAAGACTAAAATTCGGTATCTGCGTCGTGAGAAGAAGTCGAAATATTTTAGCGTAAAGCGTGAATATGCTAATTTTACGCGCCTCGGTACACGGCCTCGTAACGGCATCGTCGGCGATTTCGGCGATTTCGACGATTTCGACGATTTCGACATGGTCGAGAGACTCGTCGCCGCCGCCGCCGCCGCCGCCGCCGCCGCCGCCGCCATCAGACGGTGAGACTAAATTTGCGGCTGATGGATGGATTGCGACGCTGCCGTTATTGCCACTGTTATCAGTCGACATGGACATTTTATACTATAATAGACCACAACACTCGGACCAACACTGAACAATATCGCTGAATACGCAAACGAGAAAGCTCAACTTTGAATTCACGGCGCGGAAGGCGGCTTAGACCTTAGGTGGCCGTTTAAATAGGTTTAAATGAAGGAGAAACGATTGAGAAACGTGTGTGCGCGCGCGCGCGCTTTGAGTCAAGTATAATTACAGCCTGTCAATCAAAGAAGTAATACAAACGAAATTGCAGAAGCGAATATTTAAAACATGCGGCACGCGAGGACGCGAGATCTCGAGCAATCTCGAGCAATCTCGAGCAATTTTTCCCGTGCAGGCTGTCGCGTTTGGCAGTTTGACGTTTGAACGCGCTATACAATTTAACGAAACGAGCGCTGCACCGCACTGACTGCAGTTAGTGCAGCTGCAAGCTGCACATCAGGCTGAGCGCGAGACGGGGTCAGACGGGGGGCGTCGACGGCGACACGGCACACGGCCCGAGCGGGCGAAGTCGAGAGAAGACCGGAGAAGACTGAGAAGACTGAGAAGACACCTGCACTGACTGTAGAGACACCACAGACACCACCACTCACCAGTCCAACGAATGTGCGCCGCGCGTGGCCCGCGCGTGACATCGCGTGCTTCGGAAGCGTATCCCCAAGCGAAATTACATCTTGGACGAGAGAGATAAGAATCGGAACGAAACGACTACTTTTACGCTATCACCATGAAAGTTCGTTACGCTATCACCGCTTTTCCCCGTTCGTTTGCTTTTATACTTGAGATGGTCGTTGCAAGAAATATTAAACGGCGGATGTTAAATTTATACCTTATAGAGACGACATAGCGATTATTTACATTCATTCAAAAAAATTATTAAATCAAACACGTTAATTACTGTGAAAATGATTGAAAACGACGTTTAAATGACCTTTCCCCTGTCTATATCCGTATTCAACATATTTCCCATACGTCGCATATTATAAAAGCAATCGTGCTAAAACGTAAGATTGTGAGAAGCTTATTATTAATATTATAAAGATGCAAATAATTTAATAATCGTACGTGTTCATTTTTTCTTATATAATAATAATAATAATAATAATAATAATAATATTGTAGTAATGAAATATAGCTTTATCAATTATATAATCAAGAAACAACATTGGAAAAGTATTGCAAACATGTGGATGCGAATAGTCAAAGTTATCGATCGATACACGAGAGAATAATGGATAGAGAAAAAAAGAATATCCGCGCTGGCGCGACATGCCCTCTGCTGTATGTACTATATTCATCACGTATTATGCAGGCGATATCCAATGATCCCATATCGAATTGCAGTCTCGTGCACGAGACTGAATATTCGTTTTTATCAAACAAAAAGAAAGACAATAGACAGCTGTCACGTACGTACCACCCGATCGATCATCTTGGAACAACGGCGGCAGGTACGATCGCGTTGACACACTTCCAAAGAAGTAAGCGGCTGACATTCACGTTATATGTATAAATTCAGCCATCAAATGGCTATCTCTGGCTATTCTATCATATTTCTAAATCTTTATTTCTCTCATTCAAATTGCTACTTAATCTTTTTATCTTAGAATTCTTTGCGGTATAATTTCCCCTGTTTTGCAGCTTGTTGCAACGATAAATACAATGATGCATTGTATGACAGATTGAACATAGAGGGCTCCTTTTTCGTTGTACAGCAATGTTTAGAAATGATGATAATAAATAATGGTTGATTGCATATTTATTAATAAACGTCGTTATAATTCAAAACCTGTGTGATAAATATATATGTATATTATTTATATAAAATATATTATACTTTATACGAATACAAAGACACATTACTTTAAGCTCAACGTACACATCATCTTCTCTGTTCTGTACATCTAGCTGTACGTTCTTTTTACATTTCATCAGATTGAAATAAACATACGATACGAACATTTACACGGATTATCTATTGTGTATTTGGTTTCGAAGAAAATAAAACTTGACGAAATGTAAAAAAGTACAACTAAAAAAATCAGATCCATGTTAAATCCATTGTTATAAATAGCTCTCCAATGGCAGTTTAATAAGATAGTACCGCAGCAGATAAGGTAGTATCGCAGATCGTTCATCGCGATTGTTGGAATAATAAGACTATCAACTTAATAATAATATGACATTTGTGTGAAAAGCTAATTGATTGAATACAATCAATTTCACTAATTTAGCCCCTTATATTTCGTAAAGAGATTATATAACACGCGAAGAGTAGATTTTAGATCCAGGTTTACGATATCTGTAAGGAAAATATTTAAAATGAAACAAAATTGTACGATTGGCATAACAGCGATAATTAACAGTATTTACATAACCTAACCTTCAGGACGAGCTTTCGGCTTCGGTAGTCCAATGTCTCTCATAATATCAAATGCGAATGAAACGTTATGAACTTTTTGATCGATGGTCTTTGGTGTCAAATGAAAGCTACCTAATGGAACAAAGAAACCTTCCAAAAGGCCGAGCAATAGAATCAAGAAGACCCCATCATGGAATTGAGTATCCAGATCTGTTACTTCCAAATGTACTTTGCTCAAATGCTTATTCACGAATGTTACCAATGACTGAAAAAAGAAAAGTAATAATGTATTATCGACAAAAATGTAAGAAAAAGAACACTCGCTGATACAATTGCCATTTAACGAGCTTACTTTCTTTACAACGGCCAATTTATCGGGCGCGTGGTCGAAAAGAGTATCGAATGCATCACGCTCGCAACGCATACCCAAATCGTCGTACGTTGTCGTTAACTCTTCTCTCACCGTTCTGTGTATCAACTGACCATCCTTTTTACGTACCACGACCACTTGAACGGCAACTCTTTCTGGCAATCTAACGGGAGCACGAAAGAGCCGCGCTAAGCCAACCAGCAAATGCAGAATCGCAACAATATTTTTCGAATGTACAGATTCGACGCTCCATTTGTAAGGTGGATATCGACCCAATACACGATTAGCAGCGGATAAAACAACAGCGAGCTTTTGCCTTTGTCCTTCCTCGGATTGAGTTACTTCGGGTACATCTAATTTCTCTCCTGTCAACTTTTCTAAAATAAAATTTATGCAGTTGAGTCAAGTATTTCTTTTCATTCTATTGCAAACTAGTCTAGGATTTTATCCTCTAATCAAATTCAAAACACACACACACACACACATATACACACCTAAAAGTTTCTGTAGCACTTGTCCGTCGTAAAGATCTTCTACAATATCTTTCACAATAATTCGCTGATCAGCTAATTCGTCATTGATCCATTCGATCAAGACAAATATCAATTCTTGTAGTTTGGAATCTTCTAAAGATTTTGGCTCTATCATGGAACGTTCTTCATTCTCATCGAGAGCATATTCCTCTGGTGGCATATCAGGATTAGCGGCATATCCAGGTGAATCAATCGCATATTTTCCTTCTTCTTGCACATCTTTTACTAAAAAGGTAATATTCTTGTTATACGAGTTATATTCCTCGACTTACATTCTTCATTCATTAATATTTCAGATAATTAACATTTGTCATCAAAGGAATAACGAGAGTTAAATATCTATGACGGACGTCGCAACTTTGTTCAACTAAGAAAAATGTAAGCTCATGTGGAGTTTTTTTTTTTTTTTTACTTTCAAACAAGTCTAATTCTCCTCGTCTGAGACTGTCGAACATATCTCGCTCCATATAAGGATATAAGCAAGCTCAACTAGTTATTAAAAATGACGTAACTAAATACGTGCAAATTTCGTACTGTTACAAACTAGGAAAATAGGACAGTACCTTCCTTAATGCGTTTCTTTCGTCCAAGCGTTCCAATTTTATCCCAAAAACTTTCCTCCTTATCGTCTTTCTTCGTAGAAACTGGGATTCGAGGTGACTTGGGTCGAGGAGACGCCATTATTGAAGCCATCTCGCCCTCGTCCTCGCCATCGCCTTCCTTTCTTCATTCTCTCTCTCTCTCTCTCTCTCTCTCACTTTCCTCAAGTTTTCGCTTTTCGTATCTAACCTCTAAATACATATAGTAGATCTAGCTCCTCTTACGTTTTCATCGATACATATTTCGCTAATTTATTAACGCATGTCATAGAAAATATGAATAAATTTGTAAATTAATCAATTGTAATTCCAATTTTAGTAGTTGTTAACAATACCCCCACCATCTTCAATTTTGATGAAAACAATTTTTAAACCGATTTCAGTAGGTAATAAAAAAAAAAAAAAAAATGCGTCGAATGAGCCTAATTTGATCAAAATCGGAAGTGATGGGGGTATTTTTAAAATTATTATTTATTATTATTATATACATTTATTTTAAAAAATATTCGCGCATTAACTTTATTAAAATATATCGCTTGATTCATCTCATTCATCTTCTTCTTCTTCTCAACGTTAATGGTACCCGTCCCCAGTGTAACAACGTGGCGGGGACGATTTGACCATAGTAACCAAGGTATTTCTTATCTTGCTTTCAATAGTTATATGGGAAACAAAAAGACTTAAATAGGAATACAGGATATGCTTGCACAAGGAATAAGGAGGATTGCATCAGCAATCCTGACCGCGCTTTTTCACTCTATTACAAACACGCTTACTCACGCTTACTGGTACACGGCCAACCAGCGATTCTCATCTCATTCATCCTCCATACAATCAATATCGAAATGAATCATATATATACTTACGTCCAGATTTATCACACATATCAAATAGTCAAGTAATATCTTTATTAAAGAAACAGAAATCTCCATCTAGTGGTTTCTCGAGTAATTAATTTCCTTTTATGACGTCGTGCAAAAATGAAAAGACTTCAAAATAGTCCAAAAAAAGTATTTTATGTTTAATAGAGGCTTACTAATAGGAACCATGTTTATATGCGATAAACACACCAAATTATCATAATAAGCACAGTAAAAGTAAGGCATTAAAGAATGTATTGACTGTCGACTCCATAAACGTCGGCGATATTTATTTTGTTGTCGCAATTTTTCAATAATTAAAAATAATGCAATAGCAATTTTACGACAATGTACAACTGTTGCAATAATTTCATCCATCTCATCTATCTCATCCATATTTAAGCGTGCCGCTTCTATGAAACAAATTTCAGTTGCTCAGCCCGTACGAAAACTCACACCGTGTGAAGCCACGGCCAGTAGCACTGCCAGTACCATTGCCCGTACGGTAGCAAGTAAGAAAATCCAGTTAGAAATCCAGTAAGAAAAAACGTATCGTCTGCGGCAGGCTTTATTTAGAGAGTTTAGGAACAGAAAACAAACGGCATATTCCATAAACCCAGTACAGTGCAGCAGTGGTGCGCGTGGTGCTGATCGTGCTGTTCAATGTTGATCAGCCTGATCTGGCCTGATCAGCTGATTGTGAGTTGTGAGTGGTGCGGTGAAGAAGAGGTCTGAAGAGGTCTCGATGAATACGTTTAGATACGTTTATATGTTGAAAAAAATTTTTGCAAACTGCTAATGCAATCAATCACCACGCCATTTAAATTCCAAGCTCATTTTTGTATTTTAAATTCAATTTTGTATATCTCAAAATCTTCCAGGCTCGCTTGTGGAAGGTTTATTGGAGCAAGTTGGACGAACATTGTGCCCTAACGAAAGTATTGTGGTCGATACGTCTTCGCGAAATTAGATAGAAGACGAATGCCAATAACTTAGAAGAAGAAGAAGAAGAAAATATACAGTCAAAGTCAATGCAGTAGATGCGCAATTCCAATCTCCAACTGATAATTCTAACCTAAAAGACGCGAATCGCTTGCGAATTGTACGAATTATGAGTGTTTGGTTTATTAATTTAGTAAAAAACGCGTTTCTCGAAATGTTACAACTACTTTGGTTTGGCAAACGAAAGATATCAAACTCTTTAAGCATATATATTAAGACGAATACAGGCAATACACTTTCCGTCGAATTAGATCCAAAATGGGACATAAAAAATCTAAAGAAGATCGTTGCGCCTCGGATGGGGATAGCACCGGAGGATATTAAAATTATATTTGCAGGTAAAGAGCTGCACAATTCGACCATAATAGAGGTGAGAGTTTGCTCGCTTATGTACACGTGTGTATCAAGATCTGATTATAAATATAAATATATAAATATATATATATATACACACACACAAACATTTAATGGTACAGGAGTGTGATTTGGGGCAACAGAGCATTTTACATGCAGTACGGACACCCCATAAAATATTGAATAAAAAGGAAGATATTGCTAGCCCTATAGAGGAATCTACATCCGAGACCACCAATTTGAATGACAGTGGTAGCAAACCTATGAACGAGACACTTATGGATTTACCCCTGGATGAAGAGTCGGATCAACAAAATTTTATGTTGAAAGGTGGCAGCAATGTTAATCTCGAATAATTCGTGTACTAAAAAATAAATGATTAATTTATTCATATTGTATTATTGTTGACAGAGCAGCAGGAAAATCGAGCACATTTTTACGTGTACTGTTCGGCTCCTTGTAAAGACGTAACTGCAGGTAAATTAAGAGTCAAATGCGCAAAATGTGGTAGTGGTGCCGTAACTGTCGATAGAGATCCTCAATGTTGGCCAGATGTGTTACAACCAAGGAGAATAACAGTACATTGCGAAAGTGATTTTTGTCCTTCCACTTCAGGACAAGATGTATTTAATGACGAGACGGATAATCAAGTTTCTTACGCTCGTTTTTATTTTAAATGTGCCAAGCATCCTAGTTTAGGAGAGAATGACGAAGCTGTACCTCTTTATCTTATAAAACCAAACTTGAAGAATATTCCTTGTCTGGCCTGCACAGATACTAGGTGCTTAATAATATAGGAAAATATGATAATGACTCAAAAGGAGTACTTCCTTTTTGATAATTTAATTAATATTAATATTTTGATATGTCTAGAGAAACTGTACTGGTATTTCCATGTGAAGCTGGTCATGTGGCTTGTCTCGACTGCTTTCGTGAATATTGCACAATTCGTTTACACGAGCGACAATTTGAATTTGATACTATCGAAGGATATTATACATTGTCTTGTCCTGCTGGATGCTCCAATTCTTTTATCCGTCAAGTTCATCATTTCCATCTCCTTAGTACAGAACAAGTAAATAATAAAATAATAAAATATTATTTTATATTTGTCAGTTACTTAAATTTTTTTGAGAATTTATGTATTTAACGTGTTATATATTTAATATATAGTATGAAAGATATCAGCGATTTAGCACAGAAGAATATGTTTTACGCGCCGGTGGTCTTTTGTGTCCAAGACCCAATTGTGGAATGGGTATTATACCACCTACGGAAGAGGGTGCAGAATGCCGGAAAATTCAATGCCTTGGTGGATGTGGCGTAAGTGGGCTTTTGTATAAGAAATTATTTTTTTATTTTTTATTTTTTTTTTGTTATTTATTCCAAATTATTTTATAATTATCATATGGATTGTATAAGTTGTACATATTTCTCAATTCTCAAAATCTAACTTAATTTTATTTTTTTAAGTATGTTTTCTGCAGAATTTGCTTACAAGGATATCACGTAGGAGAATGTGAATCGCAAATGTTGGAAACATCGACGAGTGTTTTTTCTTCTAAAAATTATTCAATAGATCCCATGAAAGCTAACGAAGTTAGTTATATTTAATGCATCTATCAAAGCAAGACTTCTTTTTCTGAAAATTGATGTATCGCTATTTTGTATTTTTTTTAGGCTAAATGGGAGGAAGCTAGCAAAAAAACGATACAAATATCTACAAAACCTTGTCCTAAATGCAGAACTCCTATTGAAAGAGACGGTACATTTATAGAAACTTATTAACTTTTTACCGACATATCGCAAGTATCTTAAAAATAAATCTTATTGCACAGACGACATGAAACATTGTTTCAAGAGATTCATAAACCGATATTCATAGTCGATAATCTTATATTTAACATTGTCTCAGGTACTGTCTTGAGATGTCAACCAATCACAGAGCCATCTTACATTTCATCTTATATCGTTGAATTCGTAATAAACTAAGCTTTATTTTGCGTATAGAAAGAAATAAAAATTAAAAAAAAAAGTATGTGGGGAAAAGTATAAAAAAAAGTTTAAAAAAAATTTTTTTTATCGCTTTTATAAAGTACTTTTCAAGCCATGCAACTTTCATTTTTCTCTATCTCTTATAGTTTCGACGATACACGTTTCGAAAGAAACAAACCGATTTTTTTCAAAGAGGTGATTCACCCCCTAAAAGTGCGTATGGGCTCATATAAAAAAAATACGTGTCTCTTATTTTGACCTAGAATACAACATATTCAAAGCTCATCAAAATCGGAGTGTAACACTTGGGGGAGGTTTGCTTGTTGGTCAAGTCTTAAAATATTATTCAAGACGATCTTGATACAAGATTCGATTATGAATACCGGTCATAGTTTTATTTTCTAAAGGACATATAAAAATATATTTGTATATATATACAATTGTTTATTTACAGGAGGTTGTATGCATATGGTGTGTACAAGAGCGGGATGTGGCTATCATTGGTGCTGGATATGTCAAACAGAATGGACTAGAGAATGTATGGGTAATCATTGGTTTGGATAAGAATTTTGAAGAAAAAAAAATAATACCGATTCCATTTTAACACATGATTATGATAATTTACAAGATATATATGAACGTTATACAAAAAAGAATTTTGTGATTGTATAGTAACGCTTATCGAATATTTTTGTATACATGATATAAATAGAGTGGATGCTCCAAGTGCTTAGAAAAAAATGGATGTCAAATAGAATATTTTTTAGAAATCATTTTTGTTCCTATGCAGAAAGTACAAGAGAAAATAATATGAGGAAACTCGTATCTTAACTAGGGAATACCATATGGTTATCAAATTAATGGTTAATGATACAATTCTTGCATTTTAAATGTGAGAATTGTTTGATCGTTGTTTTCCAAAAACAAGTTGCATCTTGAGATGCAAGATAAGAGCCATTTGTACGATCGTGAAAATTTCCGATTTACGTGTCGAATTATTAGTAATATCTCTTGGTTAATATTCGTATTATTATTTTAAGTCTCGTACAATGTAAAAATCTGTATTTTTTATTACATATCTCATATCGAAAGCTATGAGTAGAGATATTTTAGAAACTTGTCGTTTCCAAATGTCAAGTTGAAATTTTTTGATAATCTAATTTGATTTGCGCGCGCACGAGAAGGGCGTGGGGGAGTTGTGTTGACATTTTTAAAAATCTACAATCTACAATCGATCGACCACGAGTCATCAATATATAGACGCGATGCATTCAACTGGAAATTACCTTTGAGCGTAAAGATATATTATCTCATTTCTCTAAGTTCGAAAGTATTGAAACAGCTTGTATTTTGGATTGGAGACACCAGAGACGCGCGGTGCGGCGCAGCGCGGCGCGTTCCGAAAATGGCGGAAATCGGTAAGGTTGAATCGAAGAAGATTATTGGACAACTCTTTCTCTCTCTCTCTCTCTCTCTCTCTCTCTCTCTCTCTCTCTCTCGAGTCGTCAAGAGTGATTCAACGAGACAAGGCCTGGCTGGCGAGTGGCTGGGCTAGAGTCGGCGAGGGCGAGGAGCGCAGCGAGAGAGGAGAGAAATTGGCGCGCGCGTGACGAGAGAGGCGCCTGGCGGCAGCGCGGGCGCCGCGTAACGTGGAACGAGTGCGTGACCATGTGACCGGCGGCCGGCCAATCAGCTGTTTAGCTTTGTCGTGCCGCCAAGCTCATTTCCAGTCCGTGTGCACGCGGAAGCTGTGCGGGGCCGACCGAGTGCAGGTAGAGCGCGAATATTCCGGGCTCTTGCGAACGATGCGCGGTCGATTGCGTTAGAGAGGACGTTCGATTGCCAGGACGGTAGGACGACGTTGATCTCGCGACGCGCGATATCCTGGAAATCAGCCTCGCGAGTGCTTTTATATGCGAGGTCGCCATTTTGGTGAGATACGCCGAGCCGACGATTCGAGCAGAGTCTAGCCCTTATGATCTTTTTATCTTCCTTTTTCGCACGGCCCATCCGCGCTATCGTCCTCAGCCGATCAACGGCCCAATAACGTTTGAGATGACACAGCAAAACAAAACGATGAATTTCCTAATACACGACGCCAATGGTGAGTGAATCTACTCGACGGACTGCGCGCCAACGCGCACAGTTGGCACACACACTCGCGCGCGCGAATCTCCTCCTCGACAGTCCTCCACAACGATTTCCTCAGCCTCTTTGCCTTTGCCCTTGCGCGCGCCAACAGTCTTTCTCTCTAGTCTGGTCTAGTCTAGTCTAGGTCCTAGTTGAGCAAAATTCGGCCGTGGTCGCGACAGCGACCGCGACCGCGACGTACGGCGCGCGTACACGTCCGCCCTACAGGCTTTTTCTGCCTTCTCTGCCTTCCTTTCGTTCCATCTTCTCCGTTAGCCAAGCCAAGCCAAACCAAGCCAAACTCTCGGCCGCGAATGCTGACAACCGAGAGCGGAGAGAGCGCACACTTTACGCTTCCTCTAGGTTTGTCTAACGATCTCGCAGCTTCTCTTCCCATTCCAATTCAATTTATTTATCCCTTCGCGCGACTTCTTTCCCTGCTTTTTCCTCCCTTAACTTTTCTCACTACCCTCTGTCCCCTGTCTTCTTCTCTCATAAGAGTCCTAGATGTGTCAGACTCATTGTCGCATTGTGACAAGAGCGATACGGAGCAAATTCTATCCAGTCAATTGATAGACAACAGACAATTTATATTTGATATTGTAATCATGTTTCTCTTTTGTCTATCGTTTCAATTCTACTCATTACATTTTCCATTTAATAAAACATGATGATACTGACGAGATTGTTTGTATTATTTTTATAAAAGTTATAAACATTTTCTACAATCTTTTCACGACTGACTAAATACTGACACGAGTCTCATTGTGTTTTTTGTAATACTTTAAGAAGATTAATTTCCATTTTATCTAAGATACAAATTTAGTGTTCTATTTTTTGCAATATATTTACACATAAGGACAATTTGCTCTCGATGTTTGATAGCTTTCAATTACTAAATAGTACACGACATTGAATTTAAAAAGCATAGAAAAGCTCATTCTTATCCATTTGTTTTCAAGTGTAACATTTGTAATATTTATTGACACTAAATTTAATTGTTTGTGCAAATTTCAAGTGCTATTGAAATTCATGTAAAAGATTCTCTAATTTTATGTATTCTAATCTACCTAATCTATAAGATGACAAACATATTGGAGCTACATCACCTGTTTTAAATGTCAATTGAAACAAAGAAATGCTTAAGTAAATATATATTAATATTAATTTGATTATATATTTTTAAAATAGAAAATTATGCATAAACATACATTTTGATGTGTTAGTTACGATTAAACGATCCAGTTTCATAATAACCTTGACAGAATACATTTTCTGTTTTATTCAATTATTATTCAATCATATTATATTAAGAGTGTGCAGCATAAAAATTTCTGTGAAACAATTTATTTATTTTACCTTTTTTTATATATTCTCAGTTTCACATGCAAATATGGTGTATATACCACTACTATGTATACCTTAGCATTGAAATTAATTATAAATTGTATTAATATTTTTTTCTTATTTAGAGGGAAATTGTTCTAAAATATTTTGTCATACAAATGAGGATTTACAAGTAATTATAGATCAATCTCAAATTCATTGCAGGACATCCACAAGTGATAAAAGTAGTGCAAAGTACACCTAACAAAGCATTAAGTGGTATTGTTAGCACAACAAATGCAGGTGGCCTTAAAGTGTTTAAAGCTCCTAATCAAGAATCGCAGGTACTTGTCTAAATTTTATATCTCATTTATCACAATTGTGTGTTAGTTTATTATAGAGGTTATGTGTGTGTGTGTGTGTATGTGTGTGTGTGTGTGTGTGTGTGTGTGTGTGTGTGTGTGTGTGTGTGTGTGTGCGTGCGTGCGTGTATGTGTGTGTGTTACTATATAATACATTGCTATATGATTCGTAAGAGAGCTCAGTAAATGAATAATGCATTATATTTGAAAATTATTTATTGTATAGAATATTTTCAACATTTTTTAAAATGCAATATTACTAAATTAGATTTTTTCCAAATATTACGTATGTATTGTTTTAACTAGGTTTTATCATCGAATACACAAGTTCTTAGGACTATTAGCTTGCAGAATCCATCTACACCTGGTCAGAGTAAGTAAAGCTTTTTTAAATAAATCTTTCATATACAATTATAAGCATAGTGTTTGTTGGTGTTTCAAGATATCTTTGATTCATACATGTAATTATAGGACTGGTAACAATACCTTTGCAAAATACTAAAATGGCAACATCAAAAGGAGGAGACTCTATGATGACCAAGACCATACAGTTAACCTCTGCACAAATGGTACATATAATTTTGTAATGAATAAATAACTAATGTAAAATTCAATTAGATTTTATAATAAAAACAACTTTAAAATATAAATTATTTAATTTTAGAGTGACATAAAACAAGCTATTGCATCTCAACAACAGCAGCAGCAGCAGCAACAACAGCAACAGCAATCCAATACTTCGCAACTTGTTAAGGATGCTGCTGGAAAAACTTTTATCAGTCCAATATTAGATCACAGTGGATCTAGGAAAAGGCAGGATGTGGAAAGTGGCGATTTTGTGCCTGAGTATGCAACATTTTTCTATCACATACGCGCACGCGCGCTCATACACGCATATTTTCTAACAAGAGAAAGATGAATGGTGGATTTAGCTTCTCACAATTTTGCAATGTATTCTACATTTAATTATTGAATTATAAATTTTTATTTGTGCTTTTTATTTTTTTGTAGTAAACGAAGAAAAGCAGAAAAGGTTGGGAAAGGATTGAGACATTTTTCGATGAAAGTTTGTGAGAAAGTGAAAAAGAAAGGTACCACTTCTTATAACGAAGTAGCGGATGAATTGGTTGGCGAATTCACTAATCCTGCTCATATAAATTCTCTGACGGATCAGGTATTTATTTCCTAATGTTCGCATATTAATTGTAATCTTTAAATATTTGTTTTGAAATTACACTTATTTATGACTGTTAAATAAATTTATATCGCGAATATTTGATTCTCTTTTTAGCAATATGATCAGAAAAATATCAGAAGACGTGTATACGACGCACTGAACGTATTAATGGCAATGAATATCATTTCCAAAGAGAAAAAGGAAATCCGGTGGCTTGGCCTACCCACTAATTCATTGCAGGAGTGTGTAGCATTAGAAAAGGATAAGAAGAAGAAGATTGAGAGAATCAAAGCTAAAACGCAACAATTGCATCAGCTAATTCTCTCTCATATTTCTTTCAAGAACTTGGTCGAACGTAATCGTTTAAACGAGAGTCTTCGCGGGCCACCGAAGCCTAATTCTGCCATACAGCTGCCATTCCTCATTGTGAATACCAGTAAAAAGACTGTCATAGATTGCAGCATTTCAAATGACAAGTATGTCAAACAGAAATAAAAAAAGGACATTACATAATAGAAGATATTATACACAAATTAAAGGCGAAGTATCAATTTTTCGATTTTTTTTTGTTACAGAACCGAGTACCTGTTTAATTTTAATGATAAGTTTGAAATTCATGACGACATCGAAGTTTTAAAGCAGATGGGTCTAGCGTTTGGTAAAAATAAAATTCCTTTTATGCTGTCTATTAGTTTGTTGTATATGTTACATTTTGCTAAAATATATACTATAAATCTTAGATTTAGGAGATGTAAAAATGCTCTTACAGGATTAGAAAAAGGTGAATGCACTGAAGAAGATTTGCAAAAGGCGAAATGTATGGTTCCGAAATCACTTGAGAAATATGTAGAACGTACGTGCTATGTTGTGTATATATAAATACAAATATATATTTAAATTTCACTCGCCTTTAAAAGAATCGATTATTACAGAGTTAGCATCGGGGGATTTAGAGAAGTTTATTCCAGTAACTATTCCTGGTCCAAGTACATCGATGGAGGATTTAGATATCAAATTGGAAGGTTCTCGGCCACCGTCATCGTCACATACTTCATTGTCGGAAGATCCTTTATCGCCACCATCTCAATTTTATTCAGAAGAAGAAGATGACGAGGAAGAAAGCGACCAGGATGATCAGGCTGACAGTGATCTTGAAGTTAACTAGCACCCCGAATAATTCTTCAAAGGCTAGACTCAGGGTTTGTATGTTTACCCCCGCGCCCCCTCCCCCCCCTCCCTATTCATTTCTTATACTTTTTACATGTATATATAAAAACGTTGTGCCTCATACTATACAATATTATACAATATTTAGCTCTGCAGCAATTATTTCAATACATATTAGTGACATATTAATACACTTTAATAATAAACGTATTTAAAGCTTCAGAATATCAGTCCGCGATGTTAAGTTACAGTTAAAAGGACTTTGCTTCTGACTTTTAGGATACTCGCCACTATCATCAGCGATATGCCAACATTAATAATATCGTCGTTGTTGCCAATATCGTCTTCACCCCGGTCGCCAGTTTTTAACATATATCAAACAAGGATATGAGTTGATAATTGTCGTGAATGGAATGTAAAATCCATTAAAGTAAACGAGATGGTCAAAGTGGAAATATGTTGGTTGGGGCCAAGGAGAAAACGTAACAATTGAACTGATTGAATTGGCAAATTTAAGTGGCTCTTTTTTCGTATCAAGTAATAAAAAATAATACAATGCACGCGCATACGAAATATTCGGAATAAATACATGAACGACTGAATGGGGTGCTATATTTTAGTTGTGCATCATCATACAAGTTTATATGACTCTAGCATCTATGTATTATAAATTATAATCTCACAGTATCGTAATATTATGTGTATGAGATATATTGACCAGTACTCATTTTCTTATGGCACGTTTATAATAACAATTGTCTGTGGTAAGCAGTAAAATGACGTATGATAGATGCAGGCGCACATTTGACTCGAATTAAAAATAAAAATAAATTGTAATAATGTTACAATATGAGGTTTGTAGTTTGTGGTTAGTCTTTTGAGAGGAAAGAATGTGTATTGAATAATGATACTATGTAAGGGTTTGCAGTAATTTTTTTTACAGCAAACTTAAAAAAAATGAAACATTTTTTAATATCTATTGTACGTATAAACATATGATACATATAGTGGCTGCGTTCAACAGAAAGAAATAACTTTGAAACGGTTGCATAATTTTTTGTCTTGTCTTGAACGCTCTATTTCTTTTTTGAATATATTGAAGATATACTGTATCAGTGTTATTAAAAATTGATAATAATTTCATTATTTTCAATATTTATGAAATATCAAAATAGTACAATAATATTAATTATAGTAACATTAGACTTAAAAAAGTAAGCTATACAGCGCAAGCATGACAAAAAAAGTTGATTATTTTATGTTATCGTTAAATAATGTGAAACACCGTTTTCTGCTGAACGTAACTAATGACATATGGTGTCCACTGATCTTATATTGTACCCATGTTTTGCATGGATTTATGAAAACAAATTTTCTGCTTAAACGCTAAGTTAATTGCAATCTGTATAAAAGCACTGTGTAGTCGAATTTCCTAGGAATGCTGCTTTATTCCAAATCATCATCATCGTAAAGATCATCAAACTCTGAAAAGAAGCAATTATTTCAATAAACTAACCATATATTCTGTTAACTTGAATTATTGTTTACATAAAAAAATATATGTTCTTGATCTATGAAATATGTAGAAATACTTATTAAAAAATTAAATAATATTTAATATATCATTGAAATTTAAATGAATTACATTGTGAGAAGTGTTTAGTTAAAAGAAAAAAAAGTATGGACCCAGAGGAAGATTAATTAATGCCAAGAATTTAATATACATAAATAATTTAATGTATGATATACCATTGAAAAATTCTGAATGGACAGCTTTTTCACTAGCTGTAAGATCCACTAACAACCTACTACCTCCAACCTGAAATTAATATTATACGAGGATTTTATTATCATGGTATAATCCAGAGAAATTTATGTGATAGTTGATGCAGTAAGATATTAATATCGATATATTTATTAATTTTCTTTTTTCAGTTGAATTTCTTGCACGATTTACTTTTCCTCTTATTTTGTTTTCACATTGAAAAAAAAGACAAAATACTATACAATAAGTTTTGTTGAATAGAATAGATCTGACAAATTATATTTCTAACCTCATCATAGCTGTATGTATATATACTACCTCCTCTAATTCAACGTAAGGTCCAGCTCCTTCGGGGAACATTTCATCAGCCACAAGCGTTGGCTTCATATTTAAATAGACCTAATATGTACTCGTCTCTTTGATATGATAAGAAAATTTATATCAAGCTTCGTGCGTGGTGACAGAACTGCATTGAACTACACGTATGTATATACATACATACAAAATGACAAAACAGTATACGCTATATGTATCAATGATATTGTATTTATATACACGACCTACACCCTACACAACGCCAGAGAATTATGGCTGTGTTCCAATATAACTGCCAGTACTGGCAGTGGTCAAAAATCCGTTCCGTTATTGGTACGCAGCGCACTGCGACAGCATCTAGTAACATCAATGACGTCATGAATGGTAGCCATATTGCCACTGTGACTACTGCAGCTTCCAAGGTGAGGTAGCTACAGTGCAATATGGCTACTATGCTGTTCCGAAATACGATGCTATAGCAGTGCTGGCAGTAATGCAGTAATATTGGAACAGTTGTGACAGTGTACTGTCATGACGTCACATTTACTGCACTGCCAGTAAAAACGGAACACAGCCTATATAAAGAGAGAAGCGACATCGAACCCCCACTACAATCTTCAGTATCCAATTGAGTCCTTCACCGCCATTTTGGGACCGCTCAACGTCATCAAACACCATTCGTATCATTCTACAAACAGCTGTGGTCACAATATGGCTGCTCGCTTAGCCAATCAAGTATCTATCAGATTACCAATCAGAGCTTCAGACATCAATGTCGCTTCTCTCTTATGGCTGTGTTCCGATATAACTGCCAGTACTGGCAGTGGTGAAAAATCCGTTCCGTTATTGGTACGCAGCGCACTGCGACAGCATCTAGTAACATCAATGACGTCATGAATGGTAGCCATATTGCCACTGTGACATTTACTGCACTGCCAGTAAAAACGGAATAGGACTCTAGTTTTAAGATGCTAATACGGCTCTCTGATTGGTTGATGGCATCTTAAGATGATGCTTAAGATGATCTTAAATATAAGAATCGACTATGAATACCAGCCCCTCTCTTGTTTAAGATAGCAGTTTACGCTAGAGTCCTATATAAAGAGATGTCCGAAGCTCTGATTGGTAATCTGATTGATACTTGATTGGCTAAGCGAGCAGCCATATTGTGACCACAGCTGTTTGTAGAATGATACGAATGGTGTTTGAGGGTGTTTGATGACGTTAGAGCGGTCCAAAAATAACGGTGGAGGACTCAATTGGATACTGAAGGTTGTGGTGGGGGTTTGATGTCACTTCTCTCTTTATATAGGACTCTACTTAAGACGTTACTTAAGACGATCTTGAAATAAGAATCGACTATGAATACCGGCCATTGTGTGATAATCGACGTAAGGGAAAAAGCACACATAGCTCATGGCTTTGTTTACACCGAATACTTGATACGCGTAATATTTAGTAACTTTCTATTCAATTATCTTAATTTCGGTAATAAATTTAATGAATAGTATATTAAGCTGGAACAATATGAATCAAGATAATTAATTAAATATAGATATCACGTATACATTTACACGTATTGTCGAAATTAAGACAATTTAATAGAAAGTTACTTGTTAGTATGCGTGTCAAGTGTTCGGTGTAAACTAGGTCAATGGGTCATAGGACGAATAGAGGACAACTTCGGTTAGACTCGGAAATATTCGGCACGTTTACGTATACGTGAAGCCGAGTTTGTCTTCTATTTCTCTTTACCGCGTTTATCACCACCCCCGCAAGCGTACACCCAAGGACTTTGATTCTGTCCATGGGGAAATTTTCCAAACTGAGAAGTCGCTATCTTTCTACATATTTACAGTTTATGATTAACGTAACGGCCAATAAGCTTTAGTTGTTTCATTAATCATGAACTGCGAGTATGTAGAAAGTGATGACTTCTCAGTTTGAAAAATTTCCCCATGGACAGAATCAAAGTCCTTGGGTATATACATACACTCGGGATGTGCTTACGACTTACAACACTTGAAACTCCCCACACACTAACGACCTCATTTATTTTCGTCCGGAATGTGAACTACAAGTCATATCTATTTTACAACTGTGTCGTTAAAATCATAAAATAGATGTGGTTTGTGTCTGTGCTAAAATTACAGTGCGGGGGGAGGGGAGGGGGATTTTTTAGTAAAAAGTTACATTATGCAAGTTGTATGAAATGAGATTTTTGTATAAGTCTACGCTATCCAAGTAACTCGGACAGCGCCGCTCAATAATCATTACATGAAACTCTGGAAGTATCAACAAAATTCCAAAATAATAATATATATATAAAAAAAAAAATGAAGACAATCGGATGTATTGCGTAGTTTGATGTTTCAATAGTGAAAAAAATAATCCCGAGCTACAATTTTATCGATTCCCTGGAAAGAAAAATATAATTTACGGAAAAAGAGAGATAGATTGGGGCAATAGTACGTCATCAAACGAAAATATAGAATTTTTTTTTTCGATAAATATCAGAAGACGATTAATTTATAATTAATCAATTTTTAATTTAAGATATAAACGTGTCCTTTAAGAAATATGACAGAAATGATATCTCGGTAGAAAATTTCATGGACAACTATTTTCAATTCGAAAAAGAGGTAGAATGGGGAAAGATGGGCGAGAGAACAGAGAGAATATTAATTGGTGCGCGGTACTTGGTGCGCAATGTATGACGCGCGCGCAGTCGATCGGTCAAAATTCACCCTTGGTTCGTGCCTCTTGCCGCTGCGGATGCGATACTGCGAGTGTCCAAGAGGTATTAGGGTATTAGTTTTCTCGGTTTCCTGGTGCGCGTGTCGTCCGTGTGCTCGGAGAGATCATTGTGCCGATTCGATCGTCGCGTCGTTCTCGCTCCATTCCGCAGGTGCCCTTATTACCCTCCCTCCCACAAATTAATCCCGAACACGCGTTTATACAGCCGAATAGCTTTTTTGGCGACTGTCGAGTGTCCGGACAAATTTTTTTTTCCCGCGCGCGTATCATGCAGCTCGCCCCGGTTTTTTAGCATCGGTTCCAGTATAGAGAACGAGCATCGGTGAGTACAACTTTTAATGGTGCTCTTATCAATCACGGTATATTTAGACATAGGGATACCGCGATGCGTAAGGAGCTTAGGAGCCGCCAATGTGCCGCGCACGCTGCGAGCTGCGAATGCACGACACGCACCGCGTACGCGTACGGAACACCTTTCTCTGCGCTGCGGATCAATAACAGCCGTTGCGGTTATGATAATGTGACCAGCTGATCCACACCGATATTAAATGTTATGTGCGTTTGCTTGCGTACGCGATTTTCTCGCTATATCTCGTTTCTCTTTCTCGCAGTCGAACATTTATTGAAAGCAAAATGCGAGCTACTGTTTATACATGTATATACGAGTATAGCCATCGACAGTACTACACGTTACTTGAAGACGATAGGAGTCGGTTGCCTTTAAAGCAAATTTGCACAAAAATTCTGTATAAAATATCCTTGGCTAATTTCAAAAGTATATGTCAAATCCATTTCATTTGAATCCTAATATTTCTTCTCCTTTCCTCCCCGCCTAATGATATGTACCATCTACTAATTCGCTTTCTTTATCGTGCTTCGTTCAATTTATGATACAGTGTGCAAAATATTCATATAAAGATAATATAAAATGATATAAATACGAAATTGTTTATATATATTGTATCTATTATGTCACAACTAAATTTTATTTAGGGCTATGTAAAGATCTCTAGTATTCGCGTTTATTAGGTGACTTGGTAGCACATCGGGGGGGGGGGGCGGAAGGGCGCCCATTAGTTGAAATGCTTGCAATCCCGGGACGCCCCTCTCGTTCGGACAGGAAGACCACCGTACGTGGGGTTTTAGTCGGTAGGAGTCCGACCTAACCTTTTCCTCTCCCCCGAGAAGGGATGGTATCCATGATGGATTTCTTCATGTAAAAAAAAAGTTGCTTGGCACCACTTTACCCACATACGCTTCATCGGAGAGACATCGCGATGTCCGTCCCTCGGATAGAAAAATGTCACATGTGCTGTGTGGGTATTGTGTCTCTCTTGTTATAGAAATTATACTTATATACTGACATTGTGAGGAGACTCAAAAATGTTAAAAATTTTTTATGTTAGCTTATTACAAATAATGTTGTTAGCCATGTGAATCTTTTTAAATTTTTTATTACTAATTTTTAACAAAATTTTCAATTTCGGTACTGCATGGCAGTTGTCTATAAAAACGTTAAGAACTTTTAAATTAAAGGGTTTCGTGTTTATCTTTTAATTGTTTTATTCCTGTATTTTCTTACATATTTTTCTTTTCGTAAAAACCAACAATTAAAAAATTATTATCATCATATAATGACATGAATATTCAAGTAAAAATTGCTACACAGTGAAATAAAATTCGTAGGATACTTACTCACTCGTTATGAAATCACTTACAATTAGTTATGCTTCAATAATTTAAAAATTAATTTAAAACTGGGCCAAATATAAAATGTTACAAATGAATATGCGTACGCATAAATATGCAATTAAATATGTATACAGGATGCATCACGTACGTGAGACGGATTTTAAATAGCGTTCATTCTATTGAAGATGGAAAAAAATAGTACAGATAGAGGGAATGAGGGATTTAAGTTGAATGGTGTAATAATAATAACTGTATTATTATTGATTTTTTTTTATAAAACGCAAAATTTATAGGCCATATACGAAAAAATACTATCAGTAATCACTGAGCAAGGATTAGTTACATTAGTTGTCTTGTGTTTTTTTTAATAAACTTGATTGTTATATATGTACTGACAAGGGAAGTTTGGCAAGTTTAAAATTCAAAAAATCTGAAACTTTGTATAAGTTTAGAGTAGAAGGACTTAATCAAGAAACAATTTTTTTTAGCTGCTGATATTCGGTTTTAGGGGTGCAGCATCTCTTTAAATAAAATCAATGTTTACGTTTTCAAGCAAATATCGCTGAAACAATGAGAATTATAAAAAAATGTTTTCAACAAAAGATTTATGGTTTCGAAAGCTCTTTATAACGGCATGATTAGATTTTTTTTTAATGTTAATTTTTTTTAAATACTCTCACTATTTATCTTTTTTTGTTATTTAAATTGTTGTTTTTACAAAAATAAAATATTATTTATTTTATACAAATGTTACAATAATGATACTGTTCAAACAAGTATTCAAAACAGAAATAATTTTTGTACCATGCACAACGTATAAAAAAGTCATTTTACCACAAATACTGCATTTCGGTATATGTTTTTCTTCTTTAAAATAACAATAATTAATTAGATTTTCCAACTTTTCAGGCCGTGTTGATAAATAGCCACTTTCATACCAACTATATTTAAATAAATTTTGAAATCTTGGAGAAGAAAGTTGTTTGTGTGCCAGAGATTGTAATTTTATAATGTTATTGCGTAAATGTAAATTTATATCGTAATTATTTAAAATAACATTATCAGAGAAGCTTCGAATAAAATTTTTCTAAAGCCAAAAGTATCTAAAGGTTATACAAAATAAATATCTTTAAAAAGAAAAATAAAAAAATAAAAAATAATTATTTATTTAATTATTTCTCATTATTAAATAATATCTTATTTGTGTAAAAATAAAATATTAAAGCAAGAACAATTTAAATATTTAAAAAAGATAAGTGGTAGGGGTTCCTTAAAAAATTTAACATTTTTGAAAAATCTGATTATGCCATATAAAAAGCTTTCAAAACCATAAAACTTTTGCTGGAAACTTTTTTTTATATTTCTCATTGTTTCAGCGATATTTGCTTGAAAACGTAAACACCGATTTTATTCAAGGAGATGCTGCACCCCTAAAACCAAATATCAGCAGCTAAAAAAAATTGTTTCGTGATTAAGTCCATCTACTCTAAACTTATACAAAGTTTCAGATTTTTTTGAATTTTACACTTGCCAAACTTCCCTTATGAAAATCACGTTGACTCTTATTAATCTCTTTTTATATAAATACAATGATGCACCATGAAAGTGGAATTACAATTTTTTTTAAAGGAAACTTTTTTTTTATGAATGAATTTTTCTAGGTACATTCTGTATATAAAAGTATTAAGATGTGATGAACGAAAAAAAAATATTGCATGAGATATTTTATATTTTATGTGAAAATATGCTAGAATAAAGTTTATTGTAAAATACTTAAATTTTTTTTTTCAAGCACCATATACTTTAATACTTTTATATTAAAAAGAATATTAAAAAGAATCGATACTGAATGACAAACGAATAATTTTTCTCGTATATTGTTGCATTTCTAAATAAAAAAATGAGTCGATATATATAAAAAAATAAACATAGCGTTCAACTTTTGCCTATACTGTTTCTTTCTATTTCCAACGGATGCTTGAACCCGTCCCAATTGCGTGATACACCCTGTATATTTGTACATTTTTACATATAACACATGTATGCTTAGCGTTACATTTGATGGTCTAGTTTTAAATTATTGAAGCATAACGAACGGTGATTTCATAACGATGTAAATAAGGATTCAATAAACTTTATTTTAATGTAGCAATATTTCTTTGAGTGGCGTCATTATGATAATAATTTTCAGTTTTTAAGAAAAGTGCATAAGAAAATACCTAATAGAAAAAAAAACAATTCTAACAATTGATAACAAATCCACCTTAAAATTAAGTTGCAATTTTCTTTATAGAAGGTAGCTCATGTAAAGTGTGACAAGAGCTATTATTTTTTTAAATATCCATTTTAGCAAAAATTGTTCCAGACGAAAGTTGTATAGTCTGAAGAGAGACAAATAATGGTAAAATCAATTTTCAAAAAAATTGATTTTTTTAAGCTTAATGTACACCCAGCGTGTTTGATTCTGTCCATGGGGAAATTTTCCAAACTGAGAAGTCATCACTTTCTACATACTCGCAGTTTATGATTAAAGTAACGATTAGAGCTTATTGGTCGTTATGTTAATCATGAACTGTAAGTATGTAGAAAGATAGCGTTTTCTCAGTTTAGAAAATTTTCCCATGGACAGAATCAAACATGGGTGTACATCAGTTATTTTTTTTAATTGTCTGCTTTTCTTTATACCTGTATGTATAGTACGACATAGATAAAAGTTATATTTAAAGAAGAATTATTTCTACGCATGTATACGCACACACCCACTCACAAATACGCGCACGCACGCACGCACGCACGCACGCACGCACGCACGCACGCACGCACGCACGCACGCACGCACGCACGCACGCACGCACGCACGCACGCACGCACGCACGCACGCACGCACGCACGCACGCACGCACGCACGCACGCACGCACGCACGCACGCACGCACGCACGCACGCACGCACGCACGCACGCACGCACGCACGCACGCACGCACGCACGCACGCACGCACGCACGCACGCACGCACGCACGCACGCACGCACGCACGCACGCACGCACGCACGCACGCACGCACGCACGCACGCACGCACGCACGCACGCACGCACGCACGCACGCACGTACGCACGCACGCACGCACGCACGCACGCGCGCGCGCATATATACACCAGGCACATACGCATTTTATACGCATTTGAAGTTATTAAAAGGCATTTTTTGAGCGATTGTATCCTGTCGCACACAAGTGAAAGATAAAGTCCACATCTATAGATTCTATCGATGCAATAGGTATCTCGTTTCGTGTAATTTATCAGATTATATCCTAAGCTTAAATATCGGATGTATTCGTTTCAATTTGATGATTCTCATAAAGTTGAGGATTTAAGTATAATAACTAGCGTTTTTAATTCCTAGCAGTTATTTTTAGATATATGCATCGAACTTTATATCACTTTTTTTATTCACATTGAAAATTAAAAATGTGCAATTGCCGTTTTCGAAATTAAAAAAATATTTCCCTAAAGAATGTCCTATTTTGAATTTAAGTAACGTAATACATTTCTAATTAAACGACTTAACGCGAGGATACTACATTAGTTTGACAGTTAAGTAATATATAAATAATATAACAAAGAGCAAAACACACATGTGCGTGCGTGATATCCGATAAATCCGATTGTGAGTTGTGTGTAGCATCATCCTTCATCTGCCTGCGTCGTACGCGTTTATTTTCTTTAATATAACCTGAGTAAGTACTACGTTTAACGCAGTTAATCAGCGCAGGGTTTTTGTTCCATTGTTTATTCATTGCACGCTGTTTATTCACATCTTTGCAAAATTTTCCGCACACGTGTAAAAACTCTTACGGATATGTAATGAAGATAAATACCTATGCAATCTGGTTTGCCTACCATAAATACAGCTTAATTGAGCTTCTATAAAATTATCTTAATGACGGAACTAGAAAACTTTACGTCGATTCATCGATGGAAAATCACGAGATTCAACGCGTAAATTCAAGAAATTAGTTGGATGACTTGATTGGCGCGGGCGACTTTTGAGGAAAGATACATATATGTATACTACACTTTTATATATCGGTGCCGTAATAATTATTCTGTTTACCTCGCCAAATTGTTTTATGTATATGAAAATCCACGTGCCTTTGGAAATTTCCCAGGTTTATGCGGTCTTGAAGAATTTCACTATTGTGCGATTGAAACGAGCGGGATGTGTCACGGTATCGCGTTATGCATTTAACTTGCCTTTCAATTATACGGGATTTTCCCGATATGTTGAACGTGACGTCCTTCTTTTGTCTTTCGATGAATTGTGACAAGCGTGTGTAAGTATAGTATATCGTGAATCGATGTATAATGTTCTAGTTGTTCTTTTCATGTATTTCGTTTATACGTTGATAATAATAGTAATAGTAGCAAAATAGTAACACACCGACACACACACACACACACACACACACAAATGATTCGTACGTGTATAATGATGCTCACTATATCGTCATTTTCTGAAAAGCACGTACAAAGATAAGATATATTAAATATTATTAAGCTTATCTTTGGCTAGTTCTAAGCTCTAAATCAATCTTTATTGTTTTCTCAATGTACAAGATAGTGCAATTTTGTGATGCAAAACTCTCTTTACGACTTGGGTAATAAAAATCATATAAAAAAATGTACGTATCAGCGTAAAAATACAGAAAATAACAATAAACGTCATTCGGAAAAGAATCTATTGTTATACACATATAATGAGCATAAATAACATAATATAATAAGCATAAATTTTTACGATTGCTCAATTGATCGCGCACTTGTAGTTTCGAATGAAAAGGAAAAGAAATATTAGCCTTAGGTGTTAAATAATGGCAAGAACTTGATTAATAAATAGTGAGTATTATTATAATTTAGAATGTAGAATAAAAAGTGATACACTCAATATAAATACAAACGAGAGAAGAAAAGTGTTTCTTATCTGTATAATTCTCGTACGACTCGTGTGATAAGCTTTTCACATATGGAAGCTATAGATATTCGCCACGTTGTTAGATCGTAGAGCATTTTAAAGATTGCACCTCTTTCGCTTTAGTTCAGTAAATTGATAGTTGGATTCATATATAACAAATAATAAACACGTAAAATTATATTTTTGATAAGAAAAAAAAACCGTAAGGTTTTCTGTGCGAGGCACTAGACGCTAAGTCGAGATAAAAATACATTAATGGATCAGTAATCGAAGAATATTTAATTAATAATCAATAGATGATTGGATTTCTCGATAATGATCGAAGTAAGATGGTACGGAATAAACCCTCGCTGCGTTGTGATGCGTTTAAGATCGGCACATACGTACACGCGCGCGCGCGCGCGCACGCACGCACACACACACACACACACACACACACACACACACACACACACACACACACACACACACACACACACACACGATGACGTCACGACGAAACGCGTTCGAAGCCAATGGTCATATGTATCAACGAGACCGAGTACCAGCTATCAGTATTAGCCCGGTCATCTTTCTGTGCGAGCGCGACACGCGCAATCGTGCCGATCGTGCGCGGCAAGACGCGAGGTGATTCCTCTTTCTCTCGCTCTTTCTCTTTCTCTCTTTTTCTCTCTCTCTCTCTCTCTCTCTCTCTCTATCTCTCTCTTTTTCTCTCTTTCTCGTAGCCAAGAAACTCTTTTTAATATCTGTGCGCGGAAAATTTTGTGTCGAAGCGCACAGCTCGAGATGAAAGACATTGTTTCACGGACGCGATGACAGATGACTGTGATTCGCATTCGACAATCGTATTTTCTTGAGCATCGCTAATCGCGGTACCAAGTACAAATACGTGTTTAATCGCGCACTCACGTTCGCATTTATTTTTTAACACATTGGCTCGTGAGTGATCGCTGTGCGCGCGCGCTTGCCATCCGCGCGCGGGTTCGTCGCCATCCGCTCAACGTGACAACGCATACGCGTTCTCTCTCTCTCTCTCTCTCTCTCTCTCTCTCTCTCTTTCTTTCCTTTCCTCCCCGCCGCTCCTCTCCCCCCCCTCTTACTCTCTCTCACTCTCTCTCTAGCGATGAGATTTCGCGGGACCTGGAGATTTCGCCGTCTCGCGAACGCGGGTGTTCGACCTCGTGCAAAGGCCAAGCGGTAACGCGCGAGAGCTAGTCGCGCAACTTCCCAATATTAGTTGGATGTTAGAGCGCGACGTTTCTTAAGCTCTTTTGGACTGATCACGTATTTCAACGTGCCGCTTCACCAAACGAGAGAATGGAATAGCTTGGCTACGATTCTAAGTAACCAATCGCACCATCCATCATGGTTCGTCAATTTTTTACTTTTATTTCATGTTTTTACCATCAGTACTACAGATACTTGTGATATTATAGCAATTTTATTTAAATTAGTTGAAACCGCTTATCTTAATAAAATTTAAACGGAATTGAGCAGGAAATAGAGTTTCGATAACGTCAAAGGTTATCGTATAAGCATGAATAATTTGTCGTTAAGGTTTTCTAAGTATTTAACTATTACACAGGCAAAATATGACTTTGATCAATCTTTTTAACTTGCAAGCTAAGAAATCGCGCATCGTGTGGTGAAATACCGGCCGCGCCGGCATCGGCATCGGCATCGGCATCGCTAGCGAAATTGCGGATGTTCGCAATTATCATATTACGTTTGTTTTCATCAAAAGGAAATAAACTATGTTCTTAAATAAAAATGCGACATTTTAAAAACGTGTAATGTCGAAGCGATATATGAAATTAATATACGCGTGAGATACGTTGTCTTTGACGAGTACGATAAACCGTAACGGTGTACTGTACAAGATAATGAAGAACGATAGTAAAACGCGATAGTATTCGTAAGTTGTGCGCTACGATCGATTTTTCATTTTAGTATTTAGGATTGAAAAATAATGCATCACACACACGCTAATTCAAAAGAATTTTATTAATCGTCATATGTGTCTCGCGAAATAGTCGAAATCAATTTGTAAAATTTTCAACTATTAATTAGAATTAAAAGGTGATTAAAAGGTGCTATTTCTTTAAAAATGTGTATGCGCATATACCTGCAAATAATCTCGCGTCGCGCCGCACGGGCGCGCGCTGCACTGTATCTTTCAGAATTGCCTTGTCAAACGGGTTTCATGGAAATTCTACAAGTCGAAAATTGAAGTTTACTTTTTAATATCTCAAAGATGACGAAAGTTGTAAAATAATAATCTCGTACACCACCGTTTCTTGAAAAATGCTGTAGAGAAGCAGACGCAGACAGCAATTAGTACGTTTAATGCTCAAAATATACGAGTATGATCGATATTCGAGCTTTTCGATGTGAATGAGCGCGCGTTATCGCGCGCGCGCGCGACACATGGGGTGCCAAGTGTTCCTTCATCGTTCGTTCTTCTTTAATGCTGATAACGATTAACGTTATTAACAAACATGCACACTTTCTCAGTTGGACGTACAGATTTCTTGTAAGACGCGTTGATCGATAAGCTTTGAACCACGCAAATTGAACGGAGAAGCCATATTTTTAATACCCGTCCCATGTCCGTCCCTATAGCTGTGTGTAGCACATTCCACGTGGTGTGGCTTCAACGTGCTGGACGAGTCGTCATTAAAAAATTGCTAATTACATAATAATTATGAATTTTTAAAATATTTTAATAATAATACGTTTGTAACGTACAAGAAAATATGTGTGTATCGTTTTAATACTTCTTGGTCTATTCTCGAGCCATTCACTAAATTCAACTATTGAGATTATTTGCAGTTTACGAACGAGACGTATATGTACTATATACATTGTACATATACGCCTTGCGCATTTTTAACTAAATTGCACTAATGTTACAACTGTGACAAATGCGGCGCGGCGATTTGCAGAAGATGAAGTGCGTAACTATACGCGTATATGCGCACATCGCGATCCGCGTATATAACGATGAAATCGATGAAATCGATGAAATCACGCCTGCGACACAGGACACAGCCCTGGTATGCGGTAATGCGAAAATGATATAAATGCTGCGCCATTGTTGAACTGGCTGGTTGTTGAATTTGGACCGTGAACGTCGCGACCGTGTATGTACGTCCACATGGGCACGAGGCCAAAATTGCGCAAAGGCGCCTATTTCTTCGTTTCTCATATTCCACATATTATACGATATAATACGTGATCGAGCGATGGAAGCGACGCGACTGAACGAGAGTAAACAAAATTCAGATTACCTTTTTGACATTTTTTACAATTTCTACAAATAAGAAACAATCTAGTTCATAATAGTAAGCAGTATAATTAGTTATCGCCAAAATAAGATATAATATACATGTGTATATGTGTGTCGTCTTGCGCTAGTGTGTTCGATAAGTCATATCGCGCGATTGTTGTATAATACGAAATCGAACATTAATTTTATCAAATTCCTTCTAACCCGATACGAAGGCAGCTGCCTTGCTTTCTCCAAGATACTTGAATACTTGACAAGTATCATAATCATCTTTAAAATGTCTATATTGTATTGATCTCTCTCTCTCTCTCTCTCTCTCCCCCTTCCCCCCCCCTCTCTATCTCTATCTCTTGTCTTTTTCATCGAAAAGCTACTTCTAATATATGGATTAATTTCTAGTAAATTATCAATTAATTGCAATTATCTTCACGATATCTCATATATTATCGTCTCTTACACTTGTGTATATTCGTCAAAATGTAGCTTGTTAGCTTTATTGTTCGATAGCTTTGCCTATTTTTCGCGCGTTTATTGGGAATTTTTATATTTCGGATATTTACACGCGTGCAGCACTCGCGCATGTTCGTGTGCTAAGGTTCCACGCAAAAAGTTAAATGGTCGTCTTCCTCCGAGTTAAGTAACCCGACAAGATCTAGGTCAACGTTAAATCTACGATTATTAGTTTTGATAAACGCAGAACAAGTTCCAACATATTTAACTTTAGCTTTTTAACATTAAATTAGTCCGTAATATGTAAATTTATCGAAATGTGTAACGTGATAGAGATATTTAATAAAATGTCTTTTGAGAGATTAATGGAAGTTATTATTTTTACAAGTTAGTTAGTAAACTTTATTTTAAAACAATTTCTACGACACATATATATAGGGTAAAGTCGCCTATTATGGGATAGGTTCCTAATATGAACTAGCAAGGTTTCTACTACATTAATAAACGCATATGGTTGGTACCATCATAAACTTATTACTTTTGGGGTAAAATTTATTTAGTAGAAAATTTATTATTAGATCATGCGTGCAGTCGTTGAAAAAAAAAAGTTTTGAAATTTGATGTTGTCGAGTTTTATTAAGATGAGTCTTTAACTCTTGTTTATTATAAAATAAACAAATATTTGATAATAAATTCTTTATGCAGTGATAGAGTAAAGTCGTATTAATAGAAAAATACAGAATGTGATAATTTGCTTAATTATAAATATTAGATTTGGTGATCGTGAAACCGTAAAGCGTGGAACTTGTAATATGAGACATTCAAAAATTCTTATTTATTATTGTATATTTTAACTTTGAGAGATTTCCAAAATGTTATAACAAAGTTTTTTATTGAGAACTTTTGAATTATGAGGCTTGAAGGTTATAGCTTTTAACATTAGCACTAACACTTTAAAATATCTCTAATAAAATTGATTTTGGGAAAAAATATTACGTAAAAGTTTTTGAGTATCAAAAGAACTATTCGATTGGTCATCTAGATTTTGAGTATGGAGCCTAATTTAAACCTAGTAATATCCAAGTCAATAAGACCAATTTTATGTAAAAAGACCTTTGTGTTTCATATTAGGAACCCATTTTTTGAATTAGCAAATTTGGCAATTTTGCCAAAAAATTTCATATACAACAAACTATAACTATTATCGATTACCAACTTTTGGAGATGAAACTTAAATACATTTAGTATAATTTGGTTATAAAAATAGAAGTTAATAGTATAAATTAAATAAATTATAAGCCTTTAAAAAAAGGTATCTCATAATAGGCAACTTTACCCTATCTCTTGATATTAAGTAGTATATAGTTTCGCAATATAAGATTGAGTATTTGATGTGTAATGTTAACCCTTGGTAGAATGCGTGTGATTTCCTAATTGAAAATAATAAACATTTAAATATTTATAGCATAGGAACAATTTTGATAAATATAAATTTAATACCACTAAAAATTTAAATTTTTTAACATTTTTACAATTTACTCTAAAGAAAGAAAAAGTTTAATTGATAATGTTGGAAACGTTATTAAGTATCTATAATAGCACATTGAAGAAATTCTCAAGTATTGCGACTCAGCACGATGACAAGCCATACGTCGCGTCGCGTCGAGTCGACACTGACCCTTTAACGTCTGCACGCACTTGAAATTTTTGCTTATACCACAGCAATCGAACTTTGAAAACAAATTGCAATCAGCAACGGAGACGGGGAGGGGGAAGGTGGAAGGTATAAAAGAAGAAGGAAAAGAGATCGCATGGTAACATGCGTGATCATCGTGGCCACCGTTAAATCCTTAAATTGATAGCAACTCATACACAATGAGCTTCATTTATAATCGCTGACTCTAACTCGAGCTACTTCGGCCGGTTACGAAATGCCAGAAGCGAGTCACACTACCGAGTATCTTTGCCAAACATCGAACTTGGAACGTCTAATAATGCTCGAGAATGTTGCTTTAGCGAGTAAATATAGCCGAGCGAGACACTTTTTTCACGACTGCGTGCGTCACTTTGATGTTATATTACCGCATATTTCTATAGTAGCGATAAAATAAATCGTTTCGTCGATTCGATTTATATACGATATAGTAGCTGGAACGAAACGAACTGGCGTATCTTGGCGATTACAGTTTGCATTTTCGGAAAAAATTAGTGTTGAAAATTTATGCACGCCTTTCTCAGTCTTTCGTACAGTCTTTTTTTTCTTAATTTCAAGCAGCAAGCTAACATTAGTCATCATTTTGCCGCTTGGATATCTACTTATCCATTCATCCAGCCATCCATTTTATTCACGATGGACTTTGTTGTGTCTAAAAGCGACGCATACGTATCACTGACTAGCTTTTTCTTTGGTTTCTGTTGTAGAATACAACGCGAGAACCGAAGCAGTACGTTTCGCCGCATGGGTGCCTGGGTTAACGAACGTTTCGCGGAGGAGGAGGTGGTCCCAAGTAATCAAAGTGCTACTTGGACTTGGAGGATCCGGGGCCGCAATTGCAATGGTGCTGGACCATTGCATGGTCGACCGGGTGCCGACTATCAATCGCCAGACAACTTTACATCGACCTGGTCGTCAGCATCCCTATTACCATTGCGCCGCCAGTTCACCAGGCAGCTCTACGAGTGGCCTTGTTTACCGTTGTTTAAATCAAGGACGAAACTAAACCTTTATTGAATCGATTGTTCCGATTTCAAGAGAAAGGCCGCCCAAAATTTCCTTGCAAATACAGATTGCTCTAGTTTTTTTTTCTTTTTTTTTTTTGTTATCGTGTGTGATTGTTTGTATGTGTCTATGTGTGCGTATTATACGAAATCGGTTTCGCGAAGAGGAAAATTGGATCATCAGTATTTTGATATTTTGAAGAAAAAGTTAATCCCGAAAGTGAGTACTCTTCCATATTCTTCGTTTCTTCAATATGGCTGAGTGGACCAGGTTTAACGATGAAGACAAACGAATTCGACTTGGCGAACGAATGAATAACGATGCGACCGTAAGACGATCGTATCCTGAAACGAGCAACGCTGAAATTATTGACGAAGACGAATCACGTATGGCGAACAATGAAAACAATTGCGATTGTGATGATAATCGTGAAAAGGTTCGAATTGTTGACTCGAATTCGGTTCGAGGATCGGAATACGTCAATGGCTTTCGAAACAACTCAGAATCATTAGAAAATGTGCGAGAGGAGGAGGAGGAGGAGGAGGAAGAAGAAGAAGAAGAAGAAGAAGAAGAAGAAGAAGAACAAGAAGAACAAGAACAAGAAGAAGTAAAATTCGTGGAGAACAATATGGAACAAACGGAGCAATCAGGCTTAAGGATACGTCGAGAAGCTCGTCAAGAGCTAAAAGAAACCTCGCAAAATTTACAAAGTTCACCAAAGAGACCCAACAGTCTCTACAAAGAGGATGCGTCTAGTCCACAAAAGCTCAAGAACGTTTTCAACGAGAGAGGTACAATTTTCGGCTCCCCTACCAGAATTCTGTCATCCAAGAGTCACTCGTCGACCGAGAAGAGTACCGAGAAACTCGTGAACGGTAAGTCTCCTAAGGAGGACAAGCAGCAGCATCACGTACAATTCAACAAAGAATCCCAAAAGCAGCAACTACACCGTCACACACCCGAAGAAAGACCGCATCCAAGTCCGTCAATCTCCACATCTACCACAAGCAGTTCCGAAGATAATTCCAGCTTGGGACAATTTTGCGAAGCAAGGCCTCCCGATGGAGGTTGGGGCTGGGTCGTCGTAGCGGCCTCTTTTATGGTAAACTTGATCGCGGATGGTATTACCTTCTCTTTTGGTGTAATATATGTTGAATTTCTCAATTATTTCGGCGAGGGAAAATCCAAGACAGCGTGGATTGGCAGTCTTTTCATGGCAATGCCTTTATTATCGGGACCAGTGGCAAGTTTCTTAACTGATCGGTACGGATGTAGAAAAGTAACGGTAGCCGGTAGTATCCTGGCAACTGCTGGTTTCGTCGTAAGTTCCTATGCGAACTCCATGGAAGTACTCATCTTCACGTTTGGCATCGTAGCAGGTTTCGGTTTGTCCTTGTGTTTTGTCGCGGCGGTAGTAATAGTGGCGTATTATTTTGACAAAAAGAGATCCTTTGCCACCGGTCTATCGGTATGCGGTAGCGGAATTGGGACTTTTATCTTTGCACCCGTCACGCAATATCTTTTGGCGGAGTACGGCTGGAGAGGAACCACGCTGATTCTGGCAGGATTGTTTTCGAATCTCGCTGTATGTGGATGTCTTATGCGAGACCTCGAATGGACTACCACTAAAGCAAAAGCGAAAACTCAAGAGAGGAAAAAGAATCGGGAAAAGAAGAGATCTAAAATGCAAAGTTCCAGCGCAGACTCCTTCTCCGCCACCAGTTCCGCAAACACGACCACGCAAACGCCTCACGGCGATTCTAAAAGAGGTTTTGCATCGGCCAACGCGATGATTATCGAGAATCTTCGACCGCAGGATGGATGCGGCGAGGAGAGTGGTGAGAAATTATTCTCTAGTTTGGTAAATCTGCCTACGTTTGTCAAAAATGGGGAAAGAGTGCCTCTGGAAGTGTTGGAACTGCTCAGTGCGAACAAAACCGTTTACAATGTCCTCTTGCAAAACTATCCGAGTCTTTTGATATCGTCGAGGAGTTTCAGCGATTCCGGAGCGCTGCACGATCAACTGAGTACACCATCGGCCCGATTTATATCTACGCCGAGTCCATTAGCCGAATTGCGAGCTGAAAGCAAAGACAAGGGCAATGACGATCGAATTTTGCGTGGCGAGCAGCTGCCACAACAACAGCAGCAACAACAACATCAATCGGCAGAACCGACGTATTTATGGTGGCTGAAGAAAATCGATTCCGACACTCCGTTGAGGCGATCTTGCACATTGGAACAACCAAGAAGACTGCCCACTGCTTATCTAAAGGATATTAGAATGCATAGGCATAGTTTGACTTACAGAGGCGCCATGCTCAACATCAATCGATATCGCTTGAGAGCTTCGAGCTGCCCGGATATCTACAGAAATTCAATGACTACGATCGCCAAAACAAAGATGGTCTGGTACGCTGGACTCTGGGAATTTTGGGATTTAATCGTCGACATGCTAGACTTTTCGTACTTTGCCGATCCAAGATTCCTGCTGTTTGCAGTCAGCAACTTCCTCTTGCACACGTGGTACGATGTGCCTTACGTCTATCTGACGGACAATGCGATCGAAGTTGGATTTAGCGAGACGGATGCGTCTATTCTGATCTCGGTGATTGGAATTGCTAACATGGGCGGTGAGGTAAGCAACGGCGAAAGAAGATTTCGTTAAATACATTTTGCGTTCGATCTGGTAGTTGTTTCTTCTTTTAAAGAACAAAATGAATCTTTTTTGCAGATTCTTCTGGGTTGGGCCGGCGATAGGGCATGGGTGAATGCATCTATCGTTTATGCGGTGTGCATGGCACTTTGCGGTACCGTTACCGCTCTGATACCGATAGTTGTCAACGATTATTACACTCTATGTGCAATCTCTGGTGCCTTTGGATTATTTATCGCAGCAAATTACAGTCTCACCAGCATTATCCTTGTCGAGTTGATCACTCTGGAAAGGTTCACAAATGCCTATGGTCTTCTGTTACTCGTACAAGGAATTGCTAATCTCATGGGGCCTCCGCTAGCTGGTAATCCTCGTGCGCTATGACACTATATAATAAACTTTATTATTACTACGAATTAAAAAAAGTTTCAGTAATCAAAAATTGAATTGAACGTTCTTGGCTAACAAAAAAAAAAAAATATATATATATATATATATAAAATAGCAAATTTTGTTTTCTTGACACAGCACTCAGCGAACAAATTCTTTTTCAGGGTGGTTGTACGATATCACGGGCACGTACGATCTGTCCTTCTACTTGGCGGGATTGTTCATTGCGTTGAGCGGCGCATTGTTATTAGTGATGCCTTTGATTGGTTTGTATCGAAAGTGTCGAAACGAATCCAGGGAGGTAACTAGCGACAAGGATTTCAATGCGATAAATAATGTGTAAATATGCCGATAACAAAGGATCAAACCAGAGACAAACGACCATCATCGATGGTTCCATTCCATCGCAATTAGAATAGCGATGTGCTTAAAGGATAACAAAGGAATTGCGACACAGATTGCGAAAATTGCCACAGGGCACCCCTTAATTTCGTGGTAGTGTCATTCCGCGACATGCTAGACACGAGTTGCTCGAGCCGGCTGTGGTGTATTACATGTAGTTATAATTATAGTTTGTCGAAACACTCTTGCGGGTTCATCGACTCTCCGTTAACGACGATTAATTCCGAGCGACTCGAGGAATGTTATGTAAAGTAAAAATGATAGCAAGTCGGAGCGTCGCGGCGTTGCACGTCGCTGGAGTTACGATTCTGCTTTACCAAACTTTTGACAAAGGTTTTAGCTTGTTTTTCTAATCTCTTAGACATTGCGCAAAGAAAAAATTGTTTCGTGAATACAAGCATAGCTTTTTTTAATATTTTCAATAGCGTAGAGCGATATTGCGAGCGATATTATATAGTAATATATGTACAAATTAGGAACATGCCGCTTTCGCTGATGTTAAATGGTCAATTTAATTCCTGCCGTTCGCTACTAGAGAATGGCACTGCCGGCTCCAACGCTAGCGAGTTTCGACGAAAGTGAAGTCGCATGTCTTTTGTAGTTTAGAGACATTGCTGAAAGTGATGATCAGTTCTCACAGGTTAGATTTCACGACGCTAAAGAGATTTTCTAATCGATTGAAAATTAACCGCGATAAACTGTTTTTCCAACATGTGCTTCTTTATTACTCTTACGATCTCAAGAAAATCGCAGCTGAAGCGCAATGCTTATTATTCCAAGTGTATGATGATGAAACTCCATCGGAAAGAATATGTAGAATTTGGTTTAATCGCTTTTGATTTTAACATGAAAGACAAAGAATATCCCGAACAGTGGAAAAATTTCAAGATGTCGAGCTAGAAGAATTGCTTGATGAGAATTTAGCTCATACGCTTTTAGAATTGTCGAAAATGTTAAATGTCGTTACTCCAATGGTCATCTCAAAACGTTTGCATGTCATGGGAAAAATTTACAAGGAAGAAAGATGGCTACCATATGGTTGTCAGAATCACTTTTTCTATCGTGACTGCTTTGCTTGCCGCAGGCAAAGAAAAAAAAGCTTAAATGCACTTTGTGGCGCATTGTGACATTCACCGGCGATGAGAAATGAATTTATTTTGATTATTCCAAGCGGAGGAAATCATGGGTGGACTCCGGCCAACCATTTACTTCAATGCCGAAGAAGAATGTCTACAGGCATAAAACTTTGCTCTACATTTGGTGGGAGCAGAAGGGTGTGCTCGTATTACGAGCTCATGCGTTTCCAAATGAAACCGTTACAGCTGATCGCTACCAAATAGCAATTATGCCGATTGAGTAATGAGTTGATGCAAAAAAGACCATCCATAGCCAACAATTGACGCAAAGTCAAGTTTTTATTTTTATTTTTACTTTTATTTATTTATTTTTTTGTTATAACGCGATAACACTCGATTACACGTTGCGAAAAGCGCGAAGCAGACACTTTTAAAGCTTGAATGAAAACTCCTCCCGCATTCAGCGTACTTTCCAGACTTGGCACCGTCAAATTACCACTTCTTCCGATCGATGCAACGCGCACTTACAGACACACGTACACGTCTCTAGTTATAAACAAGTCCAAAAATGAATGGATGAATCGTCTGGAAAGACACCGCGTTCTACCACGTCGTGAGATCGAACCCTGTGTTGCCAGAGAGATGGGAAAAAGTAGTAGAAAATGGAGAAAATTACTTTAAGGTATTTATTCGTCATTTTCCCTTTGAAACAAATGAATTTTGGAAATAAAAAAAACAGCAGGAATTAAGTTTACTACTTAATATAAAATCAAAGGACCTGCGGAAGGCGGCCCGTTATGAACTATAACGTGTTGCCGTCGATGATTGTATCTTACTTAAACAGATATATCTTTTTCGCACGGCAACAATTAATAAGTATAATTTTGAATCTCAGAATACTATCAGCAATTAATATAAATTTATATATATATATATATATATATATATATATATATATATATATATATATATCGAAATCGGCACATCTAGTGTCCCAATTTGCATGTAAAGAAGAACCATACAAGCTCTATGCATGTTTGTAGTCGTTATTTCTTCGTCGAGCAAATTGTATTCTGAAGTCAGACTATACAGTACAGCTGACAATTGACAAGTTATCTCCTCTTCTCTGGATAATGCGAAAATATTGTAATTAAATTATTTACCGCGCCACATACTCTGAATTTTTGTAATTATCTTTGTGTCCTTCGCATATCGAATTTCGCGAGTCACTATATGTATACAATATTTTAACTATGATTAAATTCAATTTCAATTTTTTCTATTAATTTAAATTGAATTTAATTTTGTTTGCATTTGTTTAGTTGTATTTTTCATTCGGATAAAAATATCAATATGATTATTAATGTAATAAGTTTCAACTGCTAGTGCAAACGGCTAGTATATTATTATTATTATATAAAAACAAAAAAGAGATGTAATAAATTGGTATATCAAATCTTTTCTTCCTCGCGAAAAGCGCGATACATATATTTTGTATGGAAAATAGGTACGTGTGCATATAGCTTTTCTGTGATCGTAAACTTGCCTCCCTATCAATTTTGCGAGCTACAAGTAGACTACTACCTCCGTTATTTACAGCGTACGCATGCGGGCACATTTATTTTTTTATACAAATATGATCAAGTGTAATCTTTGCTTACTAATGCACGCACTGTTGTTCGTCTTTTTTTTGTTTGAAAAGAAGAAATTCGTCGGGGGCATGACATCACCATTATAGCGATTTACAATCGTATACCGTAGCGGACGGAAAATATAATATAACGGTGAGGATGTTAATGCGAACGCAAACGCGAACGCGATGGAATATTGATAACGTGAAGAATCTTTATTCATTCTAAAGGATTTTATTAAGTAAAATGTACATACATATATTACTTGACGAAATGAAAATGTTGCTATGTATTGCGATAAATATCAACGCATATGAGATAGAGATTCTTTAAACTCAAACTAGTCAAAATCATCCTACGATATTTTAGGTATTGTCGATTCTTCGGAAAAATTTTATATTCCAAAGATATCTCTTATAGTCGTAGGACTACACGTATGTATAACATTACGAGGCCTTTATACAGAAAAACAAAATACGAAAGATATTTACTGCTTTCACAGATATTAGAAGAATTAGAACATTTAGGCAACGACCGCGTAACGAGTTTTGACTATTCTTCATTAGAATTATATCAAACTGATAATATCGAGGGTAATTTAATTGATATCCGAAAGTATAGCCGATCAAAAGTTTCAATTCCGACTAAAGGTATTTGATCGGTGTATTGTAACCGTGTCCGGGTTATTAGTCCGGTGCCAAGTCCAAATTATGAGAGAGTGCAATAATTTGTTTCTCAGCATATATACATGTATACATACATACATACATACATACATACATACATATACATACATACATACATACATACATACATACATACATACATACATACATACATACATACATACATGCATACATACATGCATGCATGCATACATGCATGCATGCATACATACATACATATATATATATATATATATATATATATATATATATATATATATGTATGTATGTATATATGTATGTATGTATGTATGTATATGTATGTATGTATATATGTATGCATGTATACGCTCGCATTTTACATCGAGCGTACGTACGCAGCCTTACATGGCATCTACGAAATGAGTATAAAGCAATATTTTAATATAAAAAGAAAAATTGTGTATTTCATATATTTACGATATCAAGTTGCCGGCTTCACGAGAGTTTGACGACTTTCAACGGTAGTATTAAGCTATATAGTTGAGTTAAGACGAGAGGAACGGGACGCAAATAATTTGTGTGAAAGAATAAATGAGAATTTTTAATAGAATATCGATGAAATGATAAGAAAATTTCAAAGTGATTCCTTCCAGTAAAAAGAATCTAAAGAAATATATGTAAAAAGCAAGAAGAATCAAGCATGGACGTTTGAAATGACAATGGTCCAGCCATTTCGCTTATACATATTATGTGAAATTCGTATGTAAAATTGTATAAAATTTCGGCATTCTACTGAAATATCTTGAAAATCTTCAAATATTATATTTCCAACGATAGTTTAACCAACGACAGATCTAGCGCGTCCCTAGTGCATCAGACATCTTTGTATACCTAAGTGTCATCCGTTACACCTATTGGCGCAAAAATACAAATTTGAACGTGACTCTTGTTGATTCTTAAATATTAAAGGAATGAAATCATGATATATTAGTCTTATATGTATATATAAATTCTTAGCCGATATACCAATCCTTACCGCGAGAACAAATCAGTGATTCAGTTTCAAACGAGTAGTGGAAAATGTCGGAATAAATATAATACATATCACGATAGAGAGAGAGAGAGAGAGAGAGAGAGAGAGAGAGAGAGAGAGAGAGAGTGAGTGAGTGAGTGAGTGAGTGAGTGAGTGAGTGAGTGAGTGAGTGGTGAGTGAGTGGTGAGTGAGTGAGTGAGTGGTGAGTGAGTGAGTGAGTGAGTGAGTGAGTGAGTGAGTGAGTGAGTGAGTGAGTGAGTGAGTGAGTGAGTGAGTGAGTGAGTGAGTGAGTGAGTGAATGAGTGAGTGAGTGAGTGAGTTTTCTCAAACCCTCATTTATAGTATATTTCGTAACAACAAATTTCACATTTGTTGTACGAATTAGATTTTTAACTTTGTCTGTCTTGTCTTACAATAGAGACCGAAGAGATTCCAAACTTTTTCTGATTTTTTTTTATTAACTTTTATTTTACACAATGTTGTTTAAATGAGAACATCCGTATCAAGTTGTTTCTTTATCTTTCAATAGGATTTCTTCATTATAAATACAAATTCGAACGTGACTCTTGTTGATTCTTAAATATTAAAGGAATAAAATCATGATATATTAGTCTTATATGTATATATAAGTTCTTACATAATATACTAATCCTTACCGCGAAAACAAATCAGTGATTCACCTAGTAAGCAAGAAACATTACAGCGACATTTAAAAATGTCGATTACATGTATACTTTTAAATGTTTCATATTAATATTGTATAAACATTTAAAAAGATTATTTACCTTTTTTTTAATATATTGTTAAAAAAAAATTATCTTCAAAAACGTCAGTCGACAAACCCCCTGTTGGTATGGATTCATACGAAAATGATTCTTATAAAAGTTCCACAACTTTAAATGACCAATTATTATTATTATCGAGCATTTCGTATTAGCCAGAAATTTCGACGATTGGTCAAATATACAAACAAGAGGAAAATTTCAATCTTAAACCAACAAAGGTACAAAGCGTTACAATAATCAGTGAAACAATCGGAGCGGTCCACCATTCTGGTCATTCCGGATATATATCTCAACACAAAGTTATTAGCGAAATTCCAAAACCGTTGGCACAACAGATAAAAAGCAATGCACCAATTACCAAGAAAACAGGACAGTGTATTACTACGAGAGAAATGTGTTGCATCGATATCCCGGCGAATAGTCGAACAAATTCCTAAAAGTAATCTCTACTAGGAAAAGGAAACACTCGTTCAGGATCGAGAAACGATATCTAAGAAGATTGGAGTAAAAGAATCAGTTATTAATAATTCTGTAACGAACTCTAAAGTGATTCAAAGCGACAAAGGCAAATTGACACCTATGCCGCCTGTGATCGTTGATCGTGAGCATAATCGCAAAGGTGACGTAGTGGACGACCTCCAACAGACTTCAACGCTTTTCCTCGGCAGACATCGAAAGTGTTGCACCGACTGACGTTCCTAACAGGTATTTCTTTTAAATTCTATTTGAATGAACAACTGTGCTTTGACATTGCAACGTATGTACAACGATCGGATACACATTCTATGTATGATCGACTAGGCAAGTGCGCGTTTCATCGGAAGATGCTATATGTTTCGATAATCGTAACATATCTTTGATTAAATGCTTTTTTTTATCTTTAATTAACTTATATCTATTTCGTCTACATTATATTTGACAGATCTTGAAATTTCATTAAATTTTTATAATTTATTTTATAATTTCTATAAAACTGTTTTTTTTCTTCTACACGAGTTACAAAGATAACTTTGCGCTGATTAATAGCTATCTATTTCTTTTAGATTAACTCATTGGGTGAATTTGCAAGATCTGATTTTCTCGTCAATACTGGAAATGTCTACAGTTCTATCCGATGAATTTACGAGTGCCAAGGAATTACCTAAGCCCATTAAATCGCGAAGTCACACTACTTAAGGTTTTACGCTTCTTAATTCATCCTCAGTACTTTCGATTCCCGAATAAAATGAAAACGGTTTCAGAATTACTTTACTTATTATTGAATATCATCTAATTTATTTACGATTTTGAAAATACATCAATTTTAATCCAACAGTATATATACATATATATATATATATATATATATATATATATATATATATAAATTACGGAATATTTATTTTATATTTTAGGTTTTATTCTTATTTAGTAAATATATATTATCACATTTAATAAAGTATCTATGTCTTTACATGCTATGTTTAAAAGTACTTATTTGTAGGCTTTTTTATGTAAAATATCATCATAATTTTATTATGTTACTTTTAAATCATTTTAAATGAACAACTCTGAATATTTATAAATAATTGACTTTTCTTTACTGATAATATACCTAATTTAAGAAAAGCATTCATATAAATATATAAAAATACAAGGGTCATTTGAAAAGTTTCCGGCCTTTTGAAGAAAAACACATATTTTGAAGCAAAATAAAATTTATTTCTCGACGTAGTCTCCCTGTAACTCGACACATTTGGTCCAACGTTTCTCCCATCCTTTTAAACCGTCAGAAAAAAATTGATTGTCTAAACCTGAAAAATATTGGTTTATAGCGTTTTTCACCTCAACATTTGACTTATATTTTTTTATAAAGAAATTTTGGAAACAGGAAAAAGTCACTGGGAGCTAGATCTGGTGAATAGGCTGGGTGCGGAAGTAATTCAAATTTCAATTCGTTCAATTTTGACATTGCGACCATGCACGTGACACACGTAATAATGTCAGTTGACAACTTTGGAAGAGTTGCCATAGACAAAGTAATGATCAGAATAATTTCAAATTTTTACGGTTTACATATGTCAAGGCGATCTATCGGACGGCAAAAAAAAATTTTTTTCTACAGTTACTTTATGTCGATAAGGCAGGCAACTTTTCAAATGACCCACGTAGTATAAAAGAATGAAAATTATGCATCAAATAGGGGAAAGTAGAGTTATTGTACGCACTGGGTAATTGTACGCTTCCGGGTTTGGCACCTTCCCAATGAATAGAGATTATAATATCACGGCGATATTTGTAGGCTGAAGGCCTTTTTTAAATATATAACCATACGTTATATTATTTAAAAACGTAGTTAATTGAAAAAATAAGAAAAAGTAAAATCATGATTTTTCTTGTGATTCTGGCGTTCAGAAAATAAGGCAATAAGTCCGTATTTTTTACTTTATTCGTTTAATTTTGTTATACCTAACAAAAGTACGTTTTTTTCTGCGTTCTTTGAGCTATTGTTTATTAAATTTAATTAAATAGTCATCAAGTAATTGTTTTTTTATCAAATCAAGTCCGCCGTCGACAATTTTACGCATCCATCTTGAAAGGCATGAGACCACGTGAGATCAACTATAGTGCCACTAGTACAGTGTAGTGCAGTGTAGTGTAGTTAAAAGAATGGGCAATAACCTCATTTTTCCTCCGCGTCCATTTATCCAATTGCACGTACAGTGCGTTGCATTGATGCCTGGGGTACCGATTTTTGGGACCACGTTTCTTTCTTGATTATTTTTATGTTCATGACTGAATGCTGCGGTGATCGTTGACGGCAGCATTTGGTCATGAACGTAAAAATAACTAAGAAAGAAACGTGGTCCCTAAAATCGGTACCCTAGGCATCAATGCAACGCACTGTACAATTACCCAAGGCCCGAGAAATTTTTTCGTTTAACCACTTGCTTCTTTTTGTTGAATATAGCATTACCAAATAAAAAATTGTTCAATATGCCAATACATAATGATAAAAAAATGTTTAAAGTTTCTATTTCTGTACTTGTATCGATTTCAACTTTAAAAATCACTTCACTGCGATAAATTTCCCTTAGGTGCGTGCAATTTACCTACTTTCCCCTATGTTTAAGGCGATGCTGAACTGACGGTGGAACTCACTTAACGTCGATACTGCAGATTGCTGTAGATTTTTTTTCGGCGAACTGCTGGTCGCGCGTGAGGCGAAGAGTAAGGGGAATAGACTAGCGCACTTTGTCAAACGCACTCATCTGTCCTTGTTTTTTTTACTTTAGCGCCTCTAATGCAAGATCTCTGAACTACAATGAACCCAATTTCTGCTCTTTGCACCAATACACGTGCAAATTACATAAACAATTTTTAGACATCCATTTCTCTCATACTAGAGCTTCTAGGACCATTCTGCAAGCGTCGTATTGTTCTTTTATTTAATTCATACGCAGTAAACTACTTATTTCATACATACAAAGTCTAAAACTTTTATATAGGGCACATGTTGTCACGAGTCGGCTGCAGAAGCCGATAATTAAACTATAATTTTTTAATTTACTTTCGTTTTTCGTACTAAATTATAGTTTCCCGTGTATGTTTTTGTTACTACTTTAATTGTGGAGAAGGATTTTACGATCTATAAAGCCAATTAAGAGAAATGCCTGTCCAAAAATATGCACGTATACAGACCGGTTCAGCATCGCCTTAATTTGTTAAATTTCTAACCGATTCTGCATTATCAATGTAACCTAGTTTATAAGTATAACTGTATCGGCTAGATGACTCTGCCAGGCCTTATCTCTTTTTCACTGAATAAAAAAAAAAAGTCGCTTCGTGTTGACACATGGAGATAATTTTATCGATCGGTCATTTATTTTCAAATATATTTTTGCTCCCGTATAAAAAGCTATTCTCATCGTCGCGAATGCCGACAAACTTTTGCGAGAGCGCTAAACGATACGTGAATATAAAAATTTTACGACAATTTTCGTGTAAAATATTCTGATCCCATAGCAATCGTAAAATTCTTTTTCGAAAATTGTTATCACTTGGTTTTTTAAACTCATTATATATTTTGCTATATTTATTTGCATACCCGCGTTTTTAATGGCGTAACTGTTGATAAGATTACAAGTAGCTGTACAAAAAAGCGATAAAGCGCGCATACCTAAAATGTACTGACCTGCTAAAATAACATATATATCAAATTATAACTTTATTATTATTATTATTAAACTATCAACAATGATATTGGCAAAATTTGTATCATAAACACGAAAGATTTAATATTGTTAATAAAAATATAAAAAATTCTCCATAATAGATTTTGTCTAGCAGTAGACTTGAAATGATGTGTGATTGTCACAATGGAGAGGGTATTGTTGGCATCATGGTACGCATAACTGTATAGCCAATATGTAGAAGCGATTGGCGTCGCGTAGTTTATCAATTTATCGTCGACATCGTGTTTTTGGGATTGAAATAAATGCAGGAGAGAGGCGCAGAGAGGCAAGTCAAGGCGAATCGTGGGGGGGAAGCGAAACTGAGCGAAACGCCGCCGCATGGCGGGGTTCGGCGCAGCATGGCGAGACTAGGCGAGACGAGGCGAGACGAGGCGAGACGCGGTGAGACACATGAAACGCGAAGCTTGTGCTTGGCTCTCGGTAAAGTTTGGCTTGGCTTGGCCTGGCCTAACGCGACGAGGAGAGGGCTTGGGCGGAAGGGCGGGAGGGAGGGTGGTATGAAGAGGAGGGGGTAGGGAAGGAGAGGGGACGGCGAGACGAAGCGAGGCGAGGCGAAACGAGGCGAGACTGCGAGAGAGATGAAACCGCGACGACCGAGCCGACACGCGTGCTCCGTTCAAGTCAGGTGCGGCAGCGAGAACCTTTCCTATGACGTGGATTTCGAGCCTTCTGAATCGTAGTCGCCACCGCAGTGTACCGGGTGTCCTCAGTCAAGGCAGTCGCGTGATATCACTGGGAAACGCGCCGCGAGCGAATGCACGAATTTGTCGTTGCGATAAAAAGATTGCATAAAACGTTTCCAACGAGAATCGTGCTAGGCTACTCAAAGTCTTCGGCTATAACAATCTGCGCGAACTCGTTGTTGGTAAGCTCAATGTGACGCGATATAATAACTTGGCAGCGTTTAACGTATGCTAATTCTCTTTTTCTTTTTTTCCTTTGCTTTTCTCATTTTCTTTGAATTTTTGTTTCGCCATTTAAAGCACAAAGATTTACGAATCGCCATCTAACTATATACATATATATATATATATATATATATATATATATATATATATATATATATATATGTATTATATATATCGAGTACGATAATGACAATTTTTATTTAATAAAAAGTTTATATATTCTTTTATTAATATTTCACTAATTGTCTTTATTTTTACTAATTGCCAATTATCATATATGTCTTGATTAATATTTTTAATAACTATCAGAAATTCTTTGTTTTATTCTTATTCTCGATATGAAAATGTGTTTCACAAATTATACTTTCTCGATATCGTACGTATGAGTTTAGAAAAGTTATATATTCTAGATGCTTGTCTCGTTTATCTGTTATATGATCGCTCAAAATGTGCACTGTGCCACTTATCATTATTCTGAACGGACTTATGATTTGCTGGAAATTCTAAACTTTGGATAAGCTGAAATCGTGTACATTTATCGAAAGAATAAATATGTTTATTCACATCGATGTTATTTTAGATAATAAATATAATTATATCAATATTTACGCGCGTATCGTATTTATTTTAGTTCCTCGAATAATTCCATACTTTCCAATGTCAAAATGCGATGCAGGTTGAACACAGACAATATACAAAATTTATTGGATTGAATTGAACATGTTACAAACTATCTCAAAAAATAAAATAAAAAGACTCGAGAGTCTTGGGAGATTAAACACACACATTTCAAAAGTTTTAATGTTGTAAAATTAAGTATTTGTAAATAGATATTTGTAAGTTATTAAATTTTTTCGAATCATTCTTCAATTATATTTTTTGTGTGCGCGAAATATGACTGCGTACCATAAGTATATACTTGTTATGAACGATTCAATATAGATATATTGTATTTTTTTCTAAATATGAAAAAACAATTTATCGCTAGTTAATATTTATCTGCTTTGTACGTCAAGAAGATATTAGTACTATGACTTCACCTTTTACGATTAATAATATGCTTTTAAAGTAAATATTGACTAATGATAATTTTTCTTTTTCTTATACTTGTGTACATATAATGATATATTTTTATAATCACTCTTTTCTTCTCCTATTCTCTTTTTCTCTCTTTACTCTGTATTTTGTTTTAGTTTTCTTTTTACGTATAACGTTGAAAGTAAGCCAAAAAAATGCATTTGGAACATTTAAAGAGCAATTAAAGGTTGTAGATATTTAAATTAACGATAAGATTGTATCGTTTACATTCCGTAAGGCATAATGACCTGCAATATAATCCCATTTAAGTGTACATGATCACCAGTATTAAATTCACGGACAACGTCCCATCATATCGAGTCAAAATATTTGGGGCGTTCGTTTAATCGAAGACCGATGTGCATATATATATATATATATAGTACATATGCATATATTTGAGATAAGTAATATTGTCAATTGGAAATATGAGAGGAACATATTTTTTTTATTTTAGAAGTTTAATGAAAATATATATTGGTTAAAAATATTGTACTGTAATCTCTTAAACGGCAAATCAAAGATATTAATCTTTCAACACTGTATGATTGTTCATTGTGTAAAAAGCGCTGGAAATTTCTTTCTTTTTTTAGAGTTGAGTTTGATGCGAATTATTTTTAATATTTGTTGTTTCTAATATTGATTACTGTTAAACTTGTGCTAGACATTTTAATTTTTACAATATGTTACAAAATTAAGCTTATTAAAAATTTAATGTCTCTATATTGTGGTAAAGATGGACATTTTCACGCAGAGAAATCGACCAGTCGGTCTCCATGGTGATCACACCCCTATGGCGACTCTCGTATCGCTCGAACTACTTATTTTCAACCTTTTCCACTTGCTTTACTTAGGTGTATATGTATATAACAAGTGTACGAAAAAACAAAGCAGTATGCGATATCAGAAATACAATCCATTTGGTTTATAAAGAATCCATCAATTTTCTATATATTATATATTCGCATGTTCTAGGTATGTTAACAACGATGGTTTATCTGTCTCTTTACGATAGCAATAAATATAATTGTAAAATCTACGACAGTAAGATACATAATTCTTTTTTCAAACATTTGCATAAATTTTTGTTACATGCCGAATGTAAATTTAACTTATACATTACTCTGAAATTTTTAACGAGCAAGCAAATTCGTGTTCAAAATTTATGTGTACGTGTATCTCTGATCATAATTATCAAATATTAATTAAATATTTGTAAAAATAGATATTCTCATATTCCCATATCTATTTGGAGTATATATTTTCGACAAGAAAAGCTTTGTAAAAGCTTTAGACAATATTGCGGTTTAACAAGGTAACCGAGATGAGAGGAAAATTGATCGTATGATTAACAAAAGTGTTACATTTCTTTCGTTTGTCATTAATAAGAGAAAGTTTTTTTTGTACATATAGGTATATAAGAAGTTTATTATATTTGTCCAATTTTATTACGACATTGACATAATTAATTTTAAAACATAATTATGAGAAAAATTTTACTAACACGGCAACAGTGTTTTCATAAAGTCTGAGGTAGATTCAATTAAACATTTCATTAAAATAAACTTATAAATATAACTGGCATTTGCCAAACATTTTTCAGCTTACGCAAATCGACGGTTGTGTAATATCAAAGTATTATTAGACTACTGTCTGACGCGAGAGACTTCTAATTATAAATGCGTTACTTTTGAAAGTTTGTTACGTTCTAGTATATTTTGTACGATAAATTTCTCTCTCTTTCTCTCTCTCACGCGCGCGCGCGCACACACACACACGTACACATATTCAAGCATAATGAGCAAACTGGTAATTAATTTTTAAAATTTTGAAATTTTAATATGAAGACACAGAGAAATTACAAAAGTAGCTCTAAACAATTACGTCCCTCAATATTTTCTCATTTTTCTACAAATTAAGATAGTGAGTTGCAAGTTTTCCGATTTTTTATCGAAAATATCGCTTTTTGAATGATTCTCCGATAAACGGAAAAATCTCCGAATGAACTCTTATCATCTTTTTCTTTAGATGAGCATTGTGAAAAAAGATAATCTCTTGAATGGCAATCTCCAGCAGAGCAGCAATCGATTTCTAAAGCGAAATACTAGTTATAATCTGGCAATCGCGCGCGCGCGTGTGTGATTACACGACATCCCGTATAAAAAAAAATTTATTAATTCCAGGTACATTGTGCATTGATACAAAACTCATTTTTTTTCTGTCATCGATAATTTATTTCATAACTTGGTGAATATTTGCTTCATTAACCAAAATCTCACGCATTGCTTTACTTATGATTTACTATTGGTTAATCTGGCTGACTAATTATATAATTTGATTTCTCTCTTTTATTTATTGACGACTGTGTTATAATTGTTCACACCAACGAGTGTTACGAGTACTTTCCCATACTTGTGCACGCATGTATTAGCTTACAAATATACGTTAATACATTATTTCGATGGTAAGTATTGATTTTCTCTTTATCGCTTTATATTTTCTATCTTCTCGCTTTATATTTTCAAATGAAATGATATAAATGCGAATTATACGAGAAATAAGGAGTTTTATTCACGATGATATTTCACCCTCACTGCTTTCAATCATAGGAGGGTCGTATGAAAAGTTTTGAGCGCTTCAACATAAAGATGGTATTACTCGTCAAAACCATTCTGATACTATAATCGTACATGGTTCGAAAGATACCTAAACAAATTATAGTCAATTTGGACGTTCAGTTGTTTGACAATCATTTGTGTCAGTCAACGTCAGTGTTTTTTATAAAAATGAAAAAAATTGAACGTGCCGTGATTAAATTCTTGCATTTGAAAGGTAATACTCCTGAGCAAATTAAAGCCGAGTTAGATACTGTTTACGGGGACTCTAACCCATTATTTGTCATCGTAAAAAGATGGGCAGATGAATTTAAACATGGTCGTACCAACTTGGCTGATGATAAGCGTTCGGAATGGCCAACAACTGCGATCATCACCGATAACATTGAAAAAGTTCACCAAATGGTACTGAACGAACGTCGAATCAAGATTATACAGAGATATAACAGAGACTGTGAACATATCGAAAGAACGTGTGTGTGTGTGTGTGTGTGTGTGTGTGTGTGTGTGTGTGTGTGTGTGTGTGTGTGTGTGTGTGTGTGTGTGTGTGTGTGTGTGTGTGTGTGTGTGTGTGTGTGTGTGTGTCATATATTGACTGAAGAATTAGGCATACGTAAGCTAATCGCACGTTGGGTGTCGCACTTACTATGGACCAAAAACGCACTCGAATAAACATTTCCAAGGCCCTGTTGGAACGATTTAAGCGAAACGAGTCGGATTTTTTGCGTCGAACGATAACTTGATGAAACTTGGATCCACCATTTCACTCCTGAGACGAAGGAGCATTCAAAATAGTGGACTGCGAAGGGCGAACTTGTTCCAAAGAAGGCGAATACGATTTTATCGGCCGGGAAGGTTATGGCGACTGTTTTTTTCGGATAGTCATGGAATTATGTTTATTGACTATCTTGAAAAAGATAAAACAATAACGGAGGTGTCCTACACATCATTAATTAACGAGCTAAAGGCAGAAAATGCAAAAAAACGGACGCATTTGAAAAAGAAGAAAATACTGTTTCCATTTTAAAATAACGCACTGTCTATACTTTGTATTCGACCCGGCGACTTTTTTTGTCTTTTAGACTCAAAGTTTGGCTCACAGGACAACAATTTTCATCGAACGAGGAAATAATCGCATCCGTAGAAGCCTATTTTGCAGAGCAAAACTATTATTTGAGTGGGTTAAAGGAGTGAAAGCATCGCTGGCAAAAAGGAGATTATGTTGAAAAATAAAATTGAATTTGACTAAAAAGAACTTATTTCTAGCTTTGTTAGGTTCAAAACTTTTCAGACGACCCTCGTATACGCAATATTTGTAATATTACGTGATAATGCAATAACGTGTGCAATTGCGTTGGCAAAATTGCGTTGGCAAAATTGCGTTGGCAAAATGCGTTGATAATTGCATTGACAAAAAGTTACGAGATACACTAATCCATGTTTATTATTTAATTGGAAGAATCCCGCGAATGCGTAACTATCAAATCACTTGTGATGAAACGGATCAGTTGTAATCAAATGTTTTTGTTTTCGTTACTCGGATATGATAATCGATACGTCATTAAGAAAATGATATTATTACTTTTACTTTTCTAATCGATACGCGTGCGCGCGCGCGCGCGCGAGAGAGAGAGAGAGAGAGAGAGAGAAAGAGAAAGCACTTTTTCCATCTCTACTCGTTAGTCGTAGGTGATCCTAAGGTTTTTCTTGAATGTAACGCGCAAAAAAATGATTTTACAGGACGAGCGACTCGACGGTGCGTGCATGCCGAATTCGGCGCGTTTGACTTTCCGTGAATCATCCAAGATTGTCCCGAGGGTCCTTATGGTAACCGGAAGACAAAGCGGTTATCTTCCCACCGAGTTCCAAGGGCTGAAGGGCTGGCGACGTCGTTGGATTCATTCGGCTATTACCTATATTTAGAGAGAAAGAGAGAGAGCATGATTAGCACAAAGGATGCCATCCTAGAAGGAATTGAGACGGAATGCGAGAGCGACTGCAAAAAAGAGAGAAATAATGATGGCGGAAAGCACGATAACAATAACGATCAAAATGGTTACCGCAATCGTTCCTCGAGTATTGCGAGTGTCAGGAAGGAAGATCCGTACTTGGCGAAGAGAAGCGGTCAGAGCAACTGCGGCGGCCGGCAACCGCGTAGTGCTCCGTTGGTTAGCTGGCATAACGGAAGTCCTACGATACGTTTGAGTTCCCTTCGACGACAAAGCGTCGTCGATCGTTTATCCGACAACGTGCACTCACCGTCGAAAAGTTGTAATATACGCGAAATCTGCAATCTGGATTTGACCGACGACAGGGCTGAGGGATCGATAGACGCAATCGAGTCGCTCGAGCTGGTCGAAACGATCGAACGCGGCCGGCCGACGAGTGGTGCTCGCAGTAGCGTTGCCACGAACGTGACTCGTCGTCGTGAGATTGGCAGCGAGGGCGAGGAATACGCGGTGACAGCGGCGACAGCGGCGACAGCGGCGGTAGTCACCGACAAGATAAAAGGTACAAGGACGAATGAAGGACGAGTCAAGGATTCCATCGATTCCTTGAGCATCTCGGAGCGAGAGGATTCGTTGAGTTTTATCAGAGAGAGAGGAGTGGCAAGGGACGACGGAAGGGACGATGGGAAGAAAGCAAAAGTGCCTGACGGCGGTTGGGGCTGGGTGGTCGTTCTGGCTTCCCTAGTCATCTCCATGATAGCCGACGGCGTCTCCTTCAGCTTCGGTCTGCTTTATATCGAGTTTCTTCACGAATTTGGCGCCTCAAAGTCCAAGACCGCTTGGATCGGCTCGCTCTTCATGGCGGTGCCTCTTCTATCTGGACCGATCATGTCCGCTCTCGTCGACCGTTACGGATGCAGAAACATGACCATTGCTGGCGGTCTGATATCAGGCTTCGGCTTCATCCTCAGTATTTTCAGTAACACCATCGAGATAATGTACTTAACATTCGGCGTGATCGCGGGTCTCGGTCTAGGTATGTGCTACGTCACCGCGGTTGTCAGCATCGCCTTTTGGTTCGATAAGAAACGAACCCTAGCCGTCGGCCTCGGCGCGTGCGGCACCGGTATCGGTACGTTTGTCTACGCTCCGATGACAACGTATTTTATCGAGGAGTACGGTTGGCGAGGCGCTTGTTTACTCTTAGCTGGCACTTTTTTTAATATGATTGTCGCGGGTACCGTTATGAGAGATCCGGAATGGTGGATTCTCGAGCAACGTAAGCAGGATCAAGCTCTGCTCGCGAAGAAGTCGCATGGCCGCTCGGACGGAAGTTCGTCGGATGAGTTTCCAGGTGTCGAGGAACTCCGAAAGCTGCTTAGAAGCGACCACGCGCCTCAATACTTTTTACAAAATCTAAGCACGAGCACCAAAGCGGTCGATGGCGGCAAGAGGCAAACGACGAGTGTAGTTAATCTACCAACTTTTGTAAAGCGAAGCGAAAAGGTAAGAAACTACGAGAGAGGGTGAGGTACCGAGAATATGTATTATATAATAAGCGAGTCACCGCCATAAACCGCAATCAATTTTGACCATTCTCATTGACCAGAAGAAGCTTTTTAGCTTTTTAAATAAATAAAAAAATTTTTATGTGAGATTTCAGGTGCCTTTGGAAGTACTGGAGTTATTACTGTCCAATTCTAGACTGTACACCGTCATACTGGAGAATTATCCCAGCCTTCTGTTGTGTAGAAGTTCGTCCGACAAGCAGCTGCAAGACTCGACGGGAGAGATTTGTAATAAAAGCAGCGTCACTATGTCAATGAGGTTAATTTGCTACACATTTGCTACGCATAGTTACAATGCGGGTTTTAACGAATCTCTTTCTCGAATCAATTAAATTTTCGTGTATTCTTCTTACGACGCGTAAGAACTTGCTTGTCGTGCCAGCTAGGCTTTCGCGTTCAATACATTGACTGCTGTTACAATATATGGCAATGACAATTAATATTTACTATTATATTCTGCAAAGGCTTAAACGAGCAACGGAATCGAAAGAGATGACCGAACAAAGAAAAGATTCAACTTCCGTTCACGTCCCGACGAAACTCGTTTGCGCTAGAAAAATGTCCAAGAAGGAGAGAGAGGAAACTAATCCCTTGCTATCAAAGGAGGTCACGCATACGGTAATTAACGACGAGTGATTCACGATGTGAAGGAAACTCGCGCGCGATTGGGAATCTCGTATTCGCACGTATACACATATATTTATATATATATTATATACTTACAATAGGCTACAAAGCCGGCGACGCATCAACAACTTGAATACTTTCTTGCTAGGTCGTACCGAGCGAAAAAAGGAAATCCCTGTCTAGACGGTACGTCGAGCCAGAGGCGAATTCTGTCATCAGGACGGACTCCGTACCTTGGCTCAGACGACAGTTCAGCACTAACACTCATTATTTCAAGGATATCAGAGTGCACAGAAATTCCGTTATGTATCGCGGTGCTGCTTTAAATTTGCACAAATACAGATTGAGAGCGAGCAGTTGTCCCGATATCTATAGAAATAGTATGACCACGTTGGCTAAAGAGAACGAGCAGGTATTTTATAGCAGGACTTTTCTATTACAAGGGACAAGAGATAATTGTCAGAGATATGCTCATATGCGTTTCTCGATTTCCTTCCTTCCTTATTTATTTCCTTTGGCAGAAATGGTACACCGAGCTGGTAGACTTATTAAAGGGCATGTTGAATTTCTCCATGTTTCTCGAATTTCATTTCCTGCTGATGTCATTGTCGACGATATTGCTATTTACATGGTTCATCGTCCCGTACTTTTATCTGGCGGAACATCTAACTAGAAACGGTTACGCCGAGTCCGATGCCGCCAATCTCCTCAGCATCATCGGTATAACCAATACCATCGGAATGGTAATGTCACTCACACACACACACAAACAACTTTAATTTAAGAGCAACATTTTCATCCTTGATTGGCATTCCGTCATGTTCGCTCTACTATCGTTTTTCAGGTTGGTTTAGGTTGGGCTGGCGACCAACCCTGGATGAACGTCAGCAAAACGTATACTTGGTGCCTGATAGCTTGTGGAGTGGCTACAATATTGATGTCCGTGTTCACTAATCATTACGTACTCCTGTCGACAAGCTCAGCAGCTTTTGGTCTTTTCTTTGCCAGCACTTTTAGTTTCACTCCCGTTATATTAGTAGAATTGATTCCTTTGGAAAGATTCACTACTGCTTATGGTCTTAGTTTATTGTGTCAAGGAATCGGGAATCTTTTGGGACCTCCGCTAGCTGGGTGGTTGTTCGATGTAACAGGTTCTTGGGAGCTTTCTTTCCTTATGGCTGGCGGTTGGATCATTGTCTCTGGAATCTTGGTAGGTATTATACCATATACGAGAAATCGTAAGATTTTCGGTAATGGACCAATCGAGATGGAACGAACAAATGACGATGATTGTTTGGCATAGAGAACAAAATGTACTCATTGCGCTTATATAAATATATATTATGTACGCGCACAAATTTATGAATACGCAATTAAAAAAAAAATGTTTATGTGTCAATCGAATAAATGTCATCGTATTTTACGATGAGTGATGCGCGATTAATGTAATGAACAAATTTTTAATTTCCTATTAGTCGCGAGAGTTCATTTATGGGTACGCCTGGCATTTTTTCCTCGCCTGTACTTAATTTGATCGTATTATTAAATTCTATATAATAATAATAATACGATAGTTTCAAACCTACTAATTCGTATGTAACACGCGCGCACCCATGCACGCACGACATTTACAAACAAATTTACAAATCTTCTTAAAGCATAAACTTTTGCATAAACAAATTATATATGACAGATTTAATTTTAAAAAATTAGATTGAAAAAAAAAAAAAAACATATGAACAAGTGGAGAAATTTGTCAACGCAAGAAGTTTAGTTTTGTCGTAGAGAATAAAATCAAGTCCAATCAAAGATATATTTTGTAACAAAAATCTTGTAACACAGAAAAAGAGATATTCAAGCATATAGATTAGAAAATGCTTAATTACGTTTGCACTCTCGAATTAACTTTTAAAGCATTTTACAAAAGTAAAATAGTAACATTTTTGTATAACAATAAATTTGGCAAATAATAAGCAATACAAGTTTAACGATATTCCTACTCAATTCAACTGAATCATGTATGGTACGCATGTATGTCACAAATCATCATCGTTCTTACGTCCAAATGTTAACGAGTTTTTTTTTATAAATAGTCTTTGTTATTAATGTTATTGATCCAAAGATTAGATAAGTACTCAAATAATATAACATTTACATTAGTACTTTGTTAGAAGATGTAAACGTGTAGGACACAAATTTATGTAACTTTGCGGGGAAAATTTTGCCATAAACTGTTAAATTAGCTACTTTATTTGATTCAGTTTTATTTGTTCGATTATGTCATTGGATGATAACGTAACATTAAACATCTGTCATGACGATAATATGTAAATTATACGCGTCTCATTCCATCTATAAGATGCAAGCATCAAATTTATAATTTCGATATGCTTCAGCAGATACCTGTGAATTAATATCTGAAGAATGAGTAAACAAAGATAAATAGTAACCGTAGTAAACTTTTGTGGAATGTAAAATTATTATTTAGCGAGCGATTTAGCTAGCCTGTCTACCGTCAACCCCGTTTTCCAGCTCGAATGTACAATCATATTTCTTTTTATTTTATAAATACGATAACACAATCAGTATTTTGATCATTAGCTGTTTCAAAGTTAACCGATTTTATATATTTTTTAAAGAAAAAACATTTTTTTTTTAAATATAGCACATGGTATACGAGGTTGAGCAAGAAAAATTGCAATTTTCTGCGGCCTCTCGTAATGAATGTGCAAGCATCTCTCGATCATCTCTCAGTATCCTGGAGGCGTAGTCGGATTGAGCGCATTAGGGCTCGGACTTCGACTGGGTGCTCTCGGAACGCCTAAAACACCGGCAAGATTTCGTACGCTCTTAGGGAATGTTCTTGCAACGATAAAATGTTGAGGACCGATCAAGGCGTCTCCCATTATACCAAGGCGTACTCCGTTTCCATGTCTGTGTAGAGTCATAGACATGTCTAAAAGCATGATATATAATACGTTAGTAATTTTTACTATTTTGGTAAAAATTAGGCGCGATATAATAGGCGGAAAGGAAAAAAAGAAAAAGAAAAAAAAAGTAGAATGGATATCGCAAGCAAAAAGCGAATTGCGCATCAATGATATGTACTGCAGTTTCCTTGCGGTGGTCGCCAATAGACCGCTCCGTCTATGCCCTCCACAGGTAAATCTCCATCGACGTGCGTCAAACATAGAGAGTATCTTTTCGATAGTTGATTTAAAAGTAATTTCAAAACGATGGACGGTACGCAGGAGGAAATTAATCCGCAGGACGTTTCCGTTGCCGTGATAGCGTAAATTGCGCTCTGCCGGGATCTGGCATCCTGCACGTTTCGCTGAATAACCTTGGGGAAACGCGACGCGTTGGAGAGAGATCTGACAATGAATAAGTCGTACATCGTATATCGTATACATATAATACCTGTAATATCTCAATGAGATCGTCGTGAAACAAGGGCGTTTTGGTGGGTAAGGCGACACAGAGGATGCCCCTGGCTTCGTGATTTCGTAGGAATACCGCTCGCTGACTCACGTACTTGACGGTCGCGAATACGTCGTCTGGAACGTTGACGGCCGAATGTCGAAAGTACTCTTTCAAAGCGTCGACGGTAGCCGCTAAAAGAATCTCCGTCTCTGTCGCGCCAGTCACTCTGGCGATTTTTCGTACGAGCTCGACGTCGACCTTTTCCGACCAAGCCACCACCTTCCTACCGCACGGTGAGATGGTCTGCAATCGATTCGATTGCGAATGCTTGAGAAATAGTTCCTCGATTATGATTTTAGGCGCAGTTACGGCTATCCAGCTAATGGACACCGTCTCCCGAATCGCCTGGATTGTCAGGGGAAGATAACAGGACAGCGTGTACGTCAAGGTGTCTGGATAACAATGTTTCTGCCGCGACTGTAGAGCTCGCAATTCTCGGGCGAGCAAAAGAGGCGTCTTTAACAAGGACGTAATCGTCATGTACCAGGACAGAGCGACGCACGTGTAGAGAACGTCGATTGGGTTGAAAGATTTCGCGATCGAGTCCAGTATCAAGCGACAATTGAAATTTCTCTTGTTCGATTCGCGCCGAACGATCGACAGGAACTCCAGCAGGAGCGATAGAAACTTTGGTCCCTCCGACTTTCGCCACTGTCTATAAATAAGAGAGAGAGAGAGAGAGAGAGAGTTGCAAAATCAACTTTTACACCATTTCTTAATCACATTTAAGCGTGCTTGACATTTTACATTTTAATGATCGAATTTCGAATACGCGCGAGCGAGCGAACGAACGACAGGCATTCCGCAAATACAACAGAGAGAGAGAGAGAGAGAGAGAGAGAGAGATGAGAAATAATTTGCCACGCGGGAAACTAAAATACACAAAATACCTGACCAGTTCTTTCAGAGTGCAAACTAGCACTATCGTCGCGATCTTGACGCACTGAAATACCCCTATACGTTTCTTCAGAATCTCCGGTCGCTCGGTAGGATCATTATTGTAAAGAAAGTCATTCCAGTAGTTGCTAAAACTTTCGATCAGCAGTTGTCGGAGACGCGGTAGGGCGGAAGGTTGAACGTATAGATTCGTAAAGGGCGAATCGCTCTCTTGACAAGTCCAGTTGTCCGTCGAATATCTCAAGGGCAAGAAATCCGCCAACGTTAAATGCTCCTGTCGCAGGAGCAGGTGATGCGCTCGCACTAGACATATCTGATGTTCTTCTCCTCGCACGAAACAGTTGACTACGTGCACCTGCCAAGGCGGTAATTTCCTCGGGAGAAACTTGGATGTGACGTCGCTTATGTATTCCTACGACAAACGAACCTCTACGTCAAACGACGCAGCGATTTGAAAAGGAGGCAGGTGGATAAGCAGATATAGATAGAGGTAGGTATCTGCAACGTATATGTACTCGTATATAGATAAGAGAGCTAGAAGGATGCGCCGACCTGTATATTGTTCTCGGTGATGGGACGACCTCGAAAGCTGCACGGTGAATTTGCGAGATGATTGTCCACGGAAAAGTAATCGAGTTCTTTCCATACGTATACACCCCATCGCGTGAGAAGAGCCGATTTAAGAAATCTTCTCGTCGAGGTGAGATGCGCCAGGTGAGCGCTTACGTTCTTCACGATCGAACGTCCTTGCACGAGAAGGGTACATATGCCCTGCACATGCACCGTACCGTCATCAGATCGAACAATGATTTAACCAATTAGCCAACGCCATTGAAATTGATAGATAAATACTCACGTGATTGCGACCCTGGTCCAAGATGCTCCGAACACTAGTCTCCTCCACAACGACGTAATTCGGATGTTTCCATTTGACGAAACGTATCCAACATTTCCTTGTCCACGTCACCACTTGAAAATGCCAAATATACCAATATAATGTATAGCCAAAAGGAGTAAGGCGCGTCTAAATGCGTGCGAGAAGAATCGTCGCGAATCGTCCGAGACGCGGCGATTAATCCAAGGTGTTGGAGCAAGCTAGGCAACAAAGCTAGGCACCGGACGCGGACACGGACGCAACGCGATAATTAAGGCGGCATGTAAGACATGTACGATATACACATTGGTATATTGACACAAAAGCAGCTGCAATGTTGATGCTCGCGAAAGCTCGCGAAAATTCCAAATACAAATTCGAAATAGAGATAATTACCTACGTACGCGACAAGAAGAAGAGGTACCAAGAATGTCGTTAGCACAAAACTCAAGCCGAAATTCACCATCGGAGAAATAACGATACCGATGACCATGACCTAGAAACTCGCGACACGATTTTCGTTAATTATATATCGAACGATGCGCGCGAGAGTTTCGAACCGGAAACGAGTCGCACTCTCTAGCTCTCGACCTTACTGCCTTATAGTGATGCAATAAGTTGCGTTAAAACTCGCGGCATCCGCGTTCTCGTACGCGTCTCGGACTCTCGGACTCGCGGACTCGCGGACGATTGTATGCCGCGTCGCCGAGCGTCGCCGAGCGTCTGACCTTTCACGACCCCTCGGCAAAAAAATCCAAGCGAGACGCTAGATACCATTCCTTCGTGCATCTCCACCACGTCGAGCTCACGCGTTTTATTTCGTCGAAAGGTCTCGTCACACAAGTTTGCGAGGTCTGTTATCATCGCTAATCGTGACAGACGTTCACCGAAAGCGAACGAGGAATCCCCGCCGCCACCCACTTGAGATAACTCTTACCACACGTTTGCGTCTTTTATACTCTGCAACTATGCATACTTTTACCAATTTCTTTACGAATGAATATAATTATTTAAGTTGAATATAAGACGAGTCATTGTGCCTTTTTTCTTCCACGAGAGTTCTACTCTATTTGACGGAGAAATTATTTTCTCCAAAAAAAGTATATCTTTGATATCCTCAATTATTTCCCTATTATAATCTTTATTTAGTTTGCCATATTTTTTTTTTTTTTTTAGCAATCTCTAATTAGCATTTCAAGTATTCAAAATTAATCAAATGATTAATTGTACCATATTACACGAAACATGTCGTGGTTTGCATAAAGAAATAATAAATAAAAATAGTTTTAATGTAACAACGCCACCGCGACGTGTCGAGGCAGTCGAGGCCGTGGAGACGTGAGATTGCGTGAGATTGCATGAGATTGCGTGAGATGCCGCGAGATGCCGCGTCGAGTCTACGGCGTTTATATCGTATATTGGTATTATACCGACAAGTAAGACGTATGTATAATACTCGATGCAATAATGTATTGACGCTCGGTATTTGGTACAAATTGGAGACCCTAGTAAACAAATAAGAAAGGCTCGGTAATAAGGTATGTGTAGTGTACCAGAGAGAAACCTAATACACTGCACGTTTCTCAGGCTAAAACTAAATTTTCACTAATAAAAGAAACAATTCAAAAATTAACGAAAAGAAAATTTTAGTCTTTCATCTTTGAAGGTTGATAATTTCAAATGTGAGAGTAAGAGTGCGTAACTAAAATCGTGATAGACATAGGAGAGATACGAGATACGAAGTGTCGCTATTGGATATTGCGATTTGTTGCGATCCAGGATCCGGGTCGAGGAGGTCGAATGTCGAACGGTCGCGAGTGTGTGCGACCACTGCGAGCCAACTGCGAGCAACTGCGATTCTCTATCTAAACCCTAAGTCGGATCAAACGGTTGAAAGAGGGGCAGTTGCGGGGAGACGCGCATTCGTTCGCGACGTTAGTTGGCTCGATGAGGCCAGGTGGCGCTAGGACGGGCGCGTCGCGCGTCGCGTTGCGTCGCGTCGCGTCGCGTCAGTCTCTCTCTCTCTCTCTCTCTCTCTCTTTTTCTCTCTGTGAAAATGGAGCCGTTCGAGTGAAGGTGGATGATTCTGTGCGCGCGTGAGTCCGAAAAGTGCTATTTTTCGGAGATGTGGCAAGATCTGGGCGGTCTAGGGAGTGTAGGTGTGAATTCTGGTGCTCATCAGGTCGATCAGTTCGGAACGACGGGTAAGAGAAATTGCTCGATAAATTCCGAGTTGAAAGCCAACTCCAATATACCAATTCCGAGTCTGGGGCAAAAACCAATGTACGTTGAGTCTTTCTCTTTGTGACAAGGAACGCACGCGCTCTCGCTCTCCTTGTCCGTCCGCTCCATTACGCCTCGTATCCTCTGCCATACGCATAGTAAACAAAACGGAAAACGGTCGCACTGCCGCCAATTTTCCTCGGTCAACTCCAGTTTCCTCACACGCCTCGCCTCGCCTCGTCTCGTCTCGTCTCGTCTCGTCTCGTCTCGTTCGCCTCGCTCTCCCTCTCTTGCCTTTCGTCCTCGCTCGCAAGAGGATGCATCTTCCGATACGACGTAGCGCTCTATCAAAGAGAGAATCAATGTCGATGCGCGCGAGGGGCGCGACTAATTTTTCTTCTGTCGCTTTATCTATTCCAAGATCTTATATTTGCAATGTCAAACTCAAGAGTAAATTTATTTTTAAATCAATTATTTCTCTCATCTCTCTAAGAGACAAATTCATATCAATTTTATATTAGCAATATTCTATTAAATATTTTATACACACACACACACACACACACACACACACACACACATACACACATACTAGGAATATTGTATAACATTATAAATTATTTATGCAGTACAAAATATATTTCAGTAATATCGCAGAAACGTTAAAAATCGGTCATATTTTTTAGCTAAAAAGGAAACAGTTAATATTCACTCATTGTTGATCGATTGCGTGTCTCGACCCCGGACACCGTTACAGCTAGTTACAGCTGCGTGGCGTGGCGTGGCGTGGCGTGGCGTGGCATACGGCGTGGCATACGGCGTGGTGGCGTGTCTTGGACTTAAATTTTGTACTCATTTTCATTTTAGCACTCAATCGTCATATTAGTGTACTAACTTGTGCTATAATCAAATTACTTGGCTCGAGTTCGCGAGAGAATGTAATCTTCGCATTGACAATCGAGAATTCCTTTTGTCCAGTAAACTGGACAAAATGAAAACTGCCATGGCAGTCCGGCAAAGTCACGACCGTCACGACTAACGCGTTCGCTCTTCGACAGCTATGTGCAGCTTTAATTTCAAAGCCCTATTTTTAGACCTTTCCGTAAATTCCGTAAATTGCTGCTAACGAGGCTGCTCTCCTTCACAACGGGGACGCGACATTCCGACATCTGTAATCGTCCCTTCCTTTACCCTTCCTTTACAAATATTCGAGAATGCGTTGAAGAAAATTTGCTGCCGTCTTGCCTGACAATTAAATGTGTCAGGAGTCTATTCTGTATACTCTACTCTTAACGACAGTGTCAGTACCGTTACGCCATTGCGCTATTGCTTTTTATATTTGTGTGCATATGTAAAACATAAAATACCTGCGCATCGATGGTGCCAAACAGCGATACTGTACTCGTTAAGAGTTACAGAATGAAGGCTTAGAATCGATAGCTCCTCTAATTCGAATTATTTTTTATCATTGTAGAATTGACTCCCGAACAACAAAAGATTCTGTTAGATATAAGGCGAAAGAAAACGGAATTGTTACGCGAGATACAAGTGAGTATGCTATTTCGGCTAAGATTTTATTTTATTTCAAAGTTGGCATCTCTTAATGTTTATTATTAGATACTTGTAATACGTACGCGAAAAGATGCATGCGTATCAGAGGGTTTATGTTACGTTCATATAAAATACTAAATAATCTACGTTAGTCGATGGTATGTAAAACTATGTAAATTGTAAACGACAATTCATAGATCATAGAAGATTTAGATTTTATAGGAAAACAATGAAAATTGTACGTTTTTTTTATTTTTAATAAGTATATTATTTTATTTACTTTATTAATACTAAAGTCATATATTAACAATTTTATAACTTAAATACTTTTTTCTCTATTGTGTTATCCAGTTTATAACAATTTACATTGCTTAAAATTAAAATATTTGTGTAAAAATAACGTAAACGATTCATAAATAATCCATGTAAATGTAATCTTGAAATTTTGGGTTACATAGCAACCTTGACGAGTATAATCAAATCAATCACGTGAGAAAAAAAGACAGAAAGAGAGAAATTTGATAGTCTTGAATTTCTAACAATCTTATCTATGACTCGGAAATGACGTCACTACTCAGAAATTTTGATGAGTACATAGAGAACAAAATGATCAACTTTCTAACAATAAAAACAGAACTGTACCGTACATTTCAAGAAGTTTACATAAATTATTTACATATTATTTCTGTTTTGTTTATACGAAACTTTTTTGTGTAATTAATACAAGGAATGTAAATTATTATAAATTGGATAATACAATAAAAAAAAGTAAATAAGTTATAAAATTATTAATATATCTAACTTTAGTACTGATGAAATAAAAAATATATAATAATTTACAGTATACTTAAAAAATTTTTTTAACTGTATAATATATGTAGAATATAATTTTTATTCTAATTTCTAATGAAATCAAAATCTTCTATGGTACATCGATTATCGTTTGCATAGATGATATGTAAAAGCAGGGCTTTAGGCACGTACAAGTGGTACATCGCACGCGGCTCTGCATTTTGATCACGTGGCAAAGTTCCTTAATAAAGCAGTAAATGTTAAACAATTATTGGCAATATAAGTTTTTCAATTATAATCAGTATATTATGGTATATTTTATTTACCATAATATTATATTTGATTATTTATTACACATTTATTACACATTTCATTACTTATAACATAATATTGTAGTGTATTTATTATATCAATTTAAAAACGTTTTTTCTAGTTTCCGTAAAAATTACGTTATCATGCACTGTTATAATGCTCGAAAATTTCGGTGCGAACGTTTCCCATCATTGTAAAGAGAGAGAGAGAGAGAGAGAGAGAGAGAGAGATTAAAATTATTCTACAAAAATACATCTTTATATGATTTGTCGTGTTGGTGATTAACGCGATGACTGGGTCTACAAGAACACACGTATCTATACAGCTAGAAAAATTCCAGGATGTTCTTACGATAAGACTGTTTCCGCAATGGCCGATAGGCTCGCTTACTCATCTGTTTGCAAGTTTGTATCTGTTTAATGAAACGAAACGTCACGCGTCGCGACCTCGTAGATTACAAAAAAAAATGTAAAAAAAAACGTCATAACGCGATCTCACTGCATTTCGCATGAAAATTCTGTTTGCGTGTTCCATTTCATTCAAAATTTGGATAACGTGCTCTATCGTTAGTGGAATCTGTGGGATATCAAAAGAGAATCGTCGAACAGAACGTTGAACGTGTGTCCGTTGAGTATGGTTTGCCACCACCGAGAATGTACTGCGATTTACAACACGTAGAAAAAATATCGTTTGGTGTGTAAATATCAAACGAAAGGAATCTTTGAACAAGTTTTGTCACACGCGCACACGTTTCAGTGCCCGCTCGCGCCCTCGCGATTCTCGACGTCAATGATGCGAAACTTGTACACTTTTCGAAACGATTGGCGCAGGTTCGGGAGCCGCTCGTGTTCATAGGGTTGTCTAACGCTTGGTACACGAAGCGATAAAAGCCGTCGTCAACAGGTAATTAACAGTTTTGATCAATGGCGTTTCTTCTATCAAAGATGCGTTAGTTTATTAGATTTCTACTCTCGACATAAACTGATGTATTTTGCGATCAACGTTGAATATAGCCTTGGCGTGCGTGTAATTAACTTATCATCGCTGATTTAGCGGCCTTAACGACTTGTTACGAATCAGATGTTTACGATTTCCAAAGTCTTATTTTATTTTATCATTTGATTCTTTCCTCGAGAGAATATAACTGTAAGATGTATAATATTATTATTATTATTATTATTATTATTATTATATGTATACATGTGGATAGAGCGGAATTGTTTAGAGATTAATCGCGTTCCTATGATATCCATAAAAATTGTTACGAGAAGTATGTCGGTAAATCTTTTTCTCTTCTCTTTTCTCTCTTTTCGGCTTCAATCATTCACGCAAATATGTTCATGGATATAATTTGCGATACAAAGTTCGCTCTCAGAAACTACAACTTCATTCCTGATTCGAGGTTGACTCGAATAACAATCTCCAATCGAAGAATCTTTCTAAAAATGTCATTACGTATACAAAAGTGATCGGCCAGTAGAATCGATGATGGTATCGTTATTGTCGTAACGCTTAGAAAATGAATTTGATCGCGCAAACCTTAGAAACATATAAATCTTGTACTCATAACAAAGAATGTTAAAGATATCGCGATGTTACGCGAGCGAAATGTTTATTGAAGTTGCACGTTGTTCGTCGATGTCGATACGGTTGGATGAGATAACTTTGGATCGCTATCGTAGAGTAACGTATATATGATGATAAATCATATGCGACGCGAGTAATTTCCCGAAGAGGAAGCAGACGCGTAGCTGACCATTAGCTGACACATCCATTTCGTAGTAACGTCAACGGGAGACAACGTCACGCATCGTGCTGCGCGCATGGTCCGCTCTTTACTTAAGCGTACATATGAATTACGAGCATGTGAAAAACACGCGCCGTGATCGATCCTCTCGATCGCGACCTTGTAGTACGTGAAGCACTAGTACTTCGCCGAGATAAAGAGAGATACGAATCATCTGAATCATTCGACCGAAATTCGGCATTGCGAAATTGTCAGTGACGTGATACTATTTCAATTTTATCAATGCAAACTTTATCAGATCTTGAATAATCAGAAGGAAAGAGGGAGAGAGAGAAATCAACGTTCATTTACGCGTTCTGAAATAGGATCCTTTCAAGTGCACTATCAGTTACATTATTATTAGTGGTAAATCACAAAAAAATTGGTTAGTAACGAAAAAAGCTAAAAATAATTAGAATTAATATATATGGAAGAAATATGAAAGTGAGAGAGAGAGAGAGAGAGAGAGAGACGCTTCTTGGAAGAGTACACGTGATTGCAAATATTTGTACGGGAGTGTTAATCGCGGCCGCAGCGAGGCGCCAGAAGCGTGCGGAGCCGCTGGCCGGCGGTACTGGCGGCAGGCGGCAGACGGGCAGAACCGCCGGAACCAACCAGAATCAACCGCAGTCGTGAGAAATCGCGCGACGGTGCTTGACGCGGTGCTGTGTCCCAGCTGTCCCGCGTCAGCGTCGAGAACAGTAGAGCGGTCGCAATTTGCCCGCGCGGTTCGTCACTTTCGAAACGTCGCGTCGGTCATCTTTGTCGTGCGAAAGGTAAAAAATTACACGCTTGTCATCTCTTTAACTTGAATGCGATTTCAAGAGTACGTGTACGCGCGGGAAATTTCACTTTCTCACGGTGCTTCGAGAGTCGAAAGAGAGAAAGAAAGCCTGACGCCGCGTTGGAATTGAAACTAAACGTAGCAAAGGTGTAACGTCGTCGTGCGTGCGCGCGCGCGCGCGCGCGCGCGAGGACGCGGCCGCGGGTCGTTGCACTTCCGACCGCGTGCTCTATGTACTCCGCCGCGACCTTTGTACCTCGTCTATTTCTCAAAGCGTTCGACGCGAACGATGTCGTTCGATCGTTCGACCGAAGACTGTGATGAACGCGACGGAATTAGAAGCGAAAAGTGTCGTTGTTCGATCGCGTCGGAAAGTGCCAAGTGAAGGAGCTCCGGAGCCGGCGCTGCGCGGCGACTCGCAAGAATGATCTTCACCGGTAGATCGGTAGACGCTCTCGACGAGGTGCGAGGTATCCCAGAATCGGACGGTGCGACCGGACGCCGAGATGTGAGTGCCGTTGCTATCGCAGCCGGATGGTTCTCCAGTTTGCGGAGACCCGGCAAGAGGAAAAAGAACTATCAGAAGCAAGCCAAGAGTGCCTGGGATCTCAGCGTTTTGTCCACCACCATCACCACTATTACCACCACCACCACCACCACCACCACCAGCAGCAGCATGGTCAGTGTCGACCAGCGTAAATACGTAAAACCGGATTGAAATTTGTTCATATTCTCACACGTATGTAGGAATCACCTTGTCAAAATCGGAGATGACGACTGACGAAAGAAAGTTGGAACGGACGTGATTGTAGCAAAAGTATCGCGATCCTTCAAGGTCGACTTGTGTGTGTGTGTGTGTGTGTGCCGACTCGCCAGATTTATTTCTAGATCTATCGTTCGGAGAGTTTAACCGCTCTACGTCGCCGCGTCGCGTCGTCGAACATTTCAATTTATTGAAAGATATTATATATTCGCGTAGCATCGCAAACTTGTCTCCATCGAGACATATCGCAATAAGTGACGATTCGATTCGTCGACGAGAGGTTGCCTCCTGCAACGAGTCATCTCCACGACTCATTTCAAGGTCAAGAATCAAACGCGAGTTAGATGTTGATCCCTTCTACTAAGGCGAACCACGAACGTAAGAAAAGCGGCATTCGCGCACTGATGGCGGCCCCGTGGGCAATCGCGCGATTATCCGAAAGATTGTCGAATATTTAACATGATTTTTCAAAAAGGTAATATCACTGTGCGATGCGCGACACGTCACGAATTAAAGATCGTAGACCGAGTCAGGGAGACTTATTTATAGAAGGAATCGAGACGGACGTTCATTCGTTCGCTCGCTGTATATATGTGTGTTGTACGTACGCGATCGGCGCGGCGCGGCGCGATGACACCCATGCGAATGTAGCCATGTTAAAATGGTCGTTAAAACGCTTCTCGACGACACGATTTATCTTGAGAATATTACGCGAATAATTACTACGCGACGCGCGTTCAGTGGCCGAGTTACATCATCTGGAAAGCGATGAATCGAATCTGTCCCCCATGCGATCATCTCTTCTATCCTCTCGTACCCTTATTTACTTACTCGCGATAAAAGAGATTAGCTGGGTCAGTGATCTACCTAGATCGAACCCGGTCAAATTCGATGATACGCGTACAGTGATGTGGAGCGAAAGTAGATCGATAAATACGTGTAACACACGTTAGATTTAAATAGCCTACTTTGTCACCTCTTTCATCCGAGGTGTACGCATTTACCCGCTAAAAGAGATAAATATAATCCTTGTACAACGATGAACGAGGCGAGAGCAGAGTTTGACCAGCTCGACCCACATATTCCCGCGAGCGTGCTCGTTTTTTATTTATTTATTTTTTTTATTTTTTTTAATAGTGTAGTAGCGTCGTCGAGTATATGGTTATGCGTAAATAATCATACATAAAACAAGAACACGTATGTAAGTAAAAGTGTGGCTGTATCGCATTACTCGATGTCGTTTGCTCATTGATAAAACAGCATACCATATGACGAGAATCGGATCGCCCAATGTTACTGTGTCCGATCAATGATAAATTGATGAAAAGCGATTCGCTTACGTATCGTTCACATATCTAAATAATCAATCTGCGAGCTTGTAGTATACGGGAATCGTTATTGCGAATAATAATATTTTGTTAGAATCAAAGTGCATTATTGAATTTAATAACTAATCGACACAATTGACGTATTTGCTTATATCTTATCCTACTACTTTATACTCGCGGTGGAAGATTGAGAATATCGGGATCGAGGGTATTGCACGATTAATTTTATTTTATAGTTCTTTCGTTCGTTCCATCGCTCTCACTTCCGTATATAGATGTATAGACAATCTATGTATTGTACGCATGTTCACATTTTTGTCTTTCACGATCTTTTACAATAATCTGCGGGAACAGGCGACATAGGTAGATTTTTGCAACGTGAAAGCTTAAAAGTTTAAGTGATCGTCTATTACGTTCAAGTATAAGAGACGAGAAAACTCTCATCGAAGCACTTGTACACGTTCGTGTTTAGCGTGCTTTTCTTCCGCGAATTCGTAACTCTTGAATTGCAGCCAAACGCTCTTTTTTTATCCTACTCGAAGAATCCGCGTAGCGTTTTAAATTAGTCTGGTCATTCCCCGATTAAAATCCTCGTATCTACAGTCGATTTTCTTAAAGCGCTCTTTTTGAGGCGAGAGAAGAAGAGGGATACATATGATATTTTTTTTATCATTTTATCATCTAGATTGATTCTGTTTATTAATCGCACGGCCAATCAAGAATAACAAAGTGAATGTTGCGAATATCGTGTTTTCGTTTAAGTTTAAGATATCGGTTGAGTAAAAAAAAAAACGGATTATCGTTTGGCCTCTGAGCTTTGACCATGATTTCATAAAATATTTTATAATGAATTTTAATTTTGTAAATGTTGCACGTGTTTTAATGAAACGTATGCAAAATGTAACCTTTGTAATTACGAAAAATTTATACTATATTTGCATTAAGAATAAAAATAATCGAAGATTATAGATATGTCCAAGTGCACACACGTAATATTATATAATAGGAAAAATGTCTTGCGAGTACATAACTCATAAGGACACTCATTCAAAGACACATCGAGATATAACGAAAAAACAGATAGCATATTCGTATTTCGTGCAACATAGCACGTCCGTGGCATGATTATGTTGTTTTCGCACAGAAAAATCATTAAACGTACAATAAATATATATATATATATATATATATATATATATATATTTAATATATATGTATTATATATATATAATACATACGTATGTTTATAATATTTATTGTCAGAATAAAGATGTCTAACACATCGTAGCGTTAGTATTCTTCGGATTTTGACAAAGTGTTTTTATCGTATTATTTTATCGTATTATTTTATTAATAAATAGCTTATCTAACACACTTGTAAAGAAATTGTTGTTTCTCTTATATGTATTTTTAATTCAAAGATAGATATTTCTCATTTAAATTAAATTTGAACGCAATCTATCTACCACATTAAATTCTTTATATATATTTATGGTAAAGCATTACGATTGTTTATTAATCGCGATAACGGAAGCAATGGAGGTATAATAAGAAAGAAGAATGTGATAATTATTATATATATATATATATATATATATATATATATATATATATTTGTAAATAATACATAGATTACATGTCCGTAAAACACAATTAGTTTTCGAGACAACGCTCGACCTAATGTAGCGCTAAATCATTGCACAGGCATGCAGTTTGTTCGCGTACGACTTTTGTGACGCAGACTGGTTGCAAAACTAGCACGTACATCTGGCTTGGTACCAGCCGGATAAAGTGCATCTAATCGAACGGAGACGGAAACTTTCGCTCTTTGTTTAGTCGATTATGCTTACTGCTTTGCTATTGAAATTAAAGAGACACTATGAATAGGATGACGTCTGAAAATTCTTACATAGCGCATTGATAGCGTTTCATTGAAAAAGCGCGCAGTATACATATAATACATAAAATTATATTTAATCTTTAGGAGAACACTCTTACGATGTGAAAGCGCGTACAGCTGCGTTTGTCTGTGACAGTGTCCGATAATTATGAATCAGATATTGTAATCGATGCTAAACGCGTTTTGCATTCTCAAACGGAAAAGATCGTGACAAAATATGCGCGATATAACGATTTGATTATCAAGAGTTGATACTCGTTAGCACTTGTTTAATGTAGAGAGGGATATAATAGTCGTTTTCGAGATCGAAAATACTTGTGACGAGAAAAAATAGATAAAATGCTTTGTAGGTGAAATATTTCGAATGATACTGTATGGAGATACTGTGCAGTCAGTTGTCGCATAAAGTCATCTTCGCGTACTGTCGTACTTGGACGAGTCATATCCTTCGTATGAATGGATGCCCTTTACTTCGTCGCGTTTCGCAGGAAGGAAGTTTGTTGAGTGGTAGTGCTGAACTTTCGATCGATTGTACAGGACGCGTATACGACAGAAATAGAACGGAATAAGGCAATCATTCCGCACAGGACGGACAAAAGGGACGTGCAAATGCAAGTAGATTATACACGCGTCGATTCGCGAGAAGGAGAATACGCTTTTTTTTGTGAAATGAAGGAATAAGAAAATATTTGAATGATGAGATAACGAGTTAGTAATTAAAAAACTGTTAACGCAACATATTGATGTCACTTAATAAAAAGGCGTGTTAAAGGTGTATTGCTCTTGACGAATTTTCTTTTTCTTTCTACGGCACAGAGCGTTATATATATAATTTGTAATTTGCAGTTACAGTTTTATTCAATGATTTATAAGGAGCATCTGTGGAGATAACTCAATTGTACAAGTTTCAACAGAAACTAGTAATAATTGCCCGCTCGTACTCGCTTCGATGATGACAAAGCGATGATTAGCAATGCTAAATGCTTCAACGTCATTGATCATCATGTGTGATATACGAGTATGTATACATATGTGCGTGCGCCGCGCGCTCGCTGTTCTTTTCGTGATCAAAGATCGTTTCTTAAACCAAATGAAATTTTCAAATAATAAGTTCTTTAAAGAACGATATACGGTACTCGTATAAAACGAAAGTTTCTCTCTCTCTCTCTCTCTCTCTCTCTCTCTTCTTAGAAGTGTTTCAATCAGGGTTTAGAGCGAGGCATTCATATGAGACATCCCTGCAATGGGTTGTATCAGACTGGAAGAAAAGTATAGGTGAAGGAAAGATGACAGGAGTTGTATTTTTAGACTTAAGAAGGGCATTTGAATTAGTGAATAGGGATATTTTGTTTAAAAAAATGGAGTGGTATGGAATAAAAAAGGTAGTACTTACAATTAGCTGATTCAAGAGTTACTTGGAAAACAGATCGCAAAGACTAACATTTAATGGAATCTTATCAAATTCTATTGCCATGAATTTGTGAGTTCCACAGGGGTCGGTCTTAGGATCGTTACTATTTTTGCTTTATATTATATAAATGACTCGACTCAGGCTGTGACAATTGTGAAATTAGATTAGTTGCAGATGGTGCATTAATATAAGACAACAGATTGTTCAAGCCAAGAGGTAAATGATAATATTCTTAATGAACAAATGGGAAGAATTGAGAAATGGTTGAAAATTAATAGGTTGCAATTAAATATAAATGAAACTAAAGTTATGTTGTGTACTAAGATGTGTAAGAAACAAAATATTAGAAAGTAATATAAAAATAAAATTGAAAAATGCACTATTAGAAGTACTACTTAACGAAATTGAATACTTGGGTGTTATAATAGACAAAAATTTGAATTTCACGGTACATGTAAATTATCTTGGGAAAAAAATTGGATCGAAATTATGGGTACTGCGACGAATTAGCGCGAATTTGATACTATACTTGTAAACGAGGTACGTAATATGTAAGGCAATAGTTGCTCCATTATTTAAATATTGCTCGTCTATCTTACTATACTTAGGTGTTAGATACTAATATGCAATACTTAGAAAAATTGCAAAATAAGAGCATGAAAATTATATTACGATGCAATATTAAAGTAAGAATTAAACACATATTAGAGGCATTGCAATTTATGTCAATTAAAGAAAGAATTGTACACAACGTTTGTATTTTTATATATAAAATGGTAATTGGAGAGTCCGAGTTACTTAAAAAATAAAATTGAGCTAGTGGGAATCGAGGGAGGAGTACAAACAAGACAAAGAGGTACTTAACTTATAAGCAGATGTAAGGCAAGAGACGAACAAAAAATGTATAATAATTTACTAAATAAAATTAAAAAGGAGCTAAGACTGCATAGCTTCAGGAGAATGCCAATTCGTTGCCACACGTTAGAAATAAAGAGGGAAAGAGTTAGTGCAATAATTAAGTGTTATTATTAGAACTAAAAGTTATATAGATTGATAAGATTAAGTAATACTTAAGATTTTATGTAAATTGTTAAAATGTAGCTACTGAAGCTAATGCAGACCTCAACCTCAGCTCTTTGAAATTGAAAAGTTATAATTTCTGGAGGCACGCGGAGTATACCACGGTTTTTCACGCGTCGTCAGCGACCTTCCTGTCGTGAGACCGGATGCACACCGATAAGTACAAAAGAAGTGCTCCTACCTTACAGACAATACTACTCGAAGCCGACTAGCGACTAAGTTATTGTCCTTGTTGTTATCGCGGCGGCCCATTAACGGGGGTCCGATCGGTTAACAACGCACAACCGCTTCCGCTCGACCCTCCTTTTTCCTGAAACGCTTTTGTAGAAAAAAAGATTCCAACGTATATATTGTACTCGTATGTCTGCGGATTGTCAGATTTTAGATTTCTCGGCAACTCGTCGTGCCGATCTTCTGTCAGTCATTCTTGAAAAAGCAGCTTGCAAATTAAACAACAAATAGTTGACTCGCAAATATGTTTGATACATATCGATAGATAATACGCGGACGTATTATCATCCCGGATGGTATAGAAAGAATGTCCTTGGGACGTCCATTTTAGGTCCACATATCCACTGATAAAAAATAAACATTGAATATTAATTAAAAAGTTTGAAAATAGAATAAAAGGCGAAGTATTATGTGATTTTTCACTCTTGTCTTGACTAAAATATTTTTTGAATGCAAATCCGCAAAATTAGAGACTACAGATTGAAAGCAAAGACAATTGTAGCAGTTTCATTGATATTTGAATTTTTATGACTATTTCCATAATAATAAAATTATGCTTAGTTATAATGAAATTTCGCTAAAAATCTTCTGCTAATTTCTCTGAAATTTTATCACGTATTTCTTTGCAATTTTTGCTCGAAGTAGCAGATCCATTTTTTAGATAAACAGCGAGGAAGTTTGCAGAGAAATGGCAGAAAAATATTTTCGCCTGAGGTCGAATTATATTGAGCATTTTTACATGCTTCCAATACTATTCGACTTATTTTAATTAGTTAATAAATATAAATTAATTTTATGAATTTATTTGTTTAAATATTTTTAATAAGAAAGCACCAAACGTATTAAAATCTAAAAAATTAATTGAAATTGCAAACACGAGACATGTTTTGGACATTCCGCGGATATCCGCTTGTGAAAATTGGAATATCCGATTGTAGTCCGATTGCGGACGTTCGATGGACGTTCCTATTTGCTATATGGGATTTTCTAAAACATGCCACTTGCAACACTTGTAATATTACATACGTACATTGATGGATGTTTTTCACCGTGTGACATATGTAGGTATGCCGCAATGACGAAGAGATATCAAAAGAATCTCTCAATTGGCAATGATTCGATTTTATTTGACGTAAGAAAAGAAAAGAAAAAAAAACGTAGGTACGTAATGTCGCGAAGAGACCTCGAAGGCATATTTCGCATTCGTCAGTCACGATCACTCAGCTGTAGTAATGTCTTTAAGCAATTATGTATAACGTTTGCTGATGATCGTGAAACTTTAGTTAACTCTGAAAAAGATTATACGAGCCAGCTTACGGGTATTTGCGGAATGTACGTTGAACTGAACCACACACACACACACACACACACACACACACACACACACATATGGTGGGAAATAGGCGGCGCGGACGGTGTCGAGCGGTATATTCGAGCAAAGCAGGAAGCCGCTCTGTTGCACACGGCGCGCGGCGCGGCAAAGAGGAAGCGGTGAGCTGCCATGAGCACACCAACTGTCTCACAATCGCGTCGTTGGTCTTTCGATTATTATACATTAAGCATTTCGATAATTATACATTTTCGACAATAATGCCGAGTCGATCGAAATTTTTCGTAATCCAAAACTATGTAATATATATATATATATATATATATATATATATATATATATATATATATATATTGTAAGACGTAAGAGATTTATTATGATTGGTTTTTAGCAATTGAAAGATGAATTGGGCGAGGTTGTGGCAGAAATGGAGGCGATGGAGGGCGGCGGACTTACGACCGACGAGACTAAACCGTCCAACAAAGCCAAGCAGACGTCGATTGGTCGCAAAAAGTTCAATATGGATCCCAAGAAGGGCATCGAGTACCTGATAGAGCACAACCTGTTGACGCCAACACCGGAGGACGTTGCTCAGTTTCTCTACAAGGGCGAGGGCCTCAATAAAACTGCGATCGGCGACTATCTCGGTGAACGGCACGACTTCAACGAACGCGTGCTTCGAGCCTTCGTCGAGTTGCACGATTTCACCGACCTCATATTGGTGCAAGCCCTACGACAGTTTCTTTGGTCGTTCCGACTGCCCGGCGAAGCGCAGAAGATCGATCGCATGATGGAGTGTTTCGCTCAAAGGTACTGCCAACTAAACCCGAATATTTTCACCAATACGGACACTTGCTACGTCCTGAGCTTCGCCATCATCATGTTAAACACTTCGTTGCATAATCCGAGCGTTAAGGATAAGCCCACCGTAGAGCAATTTATTTCGATGAATCGAGGGATTAACAATGGCGGAGATCTGCCGCGTGAATTGCTTGTGGTAGGTATATACTTTCGTTACCGGTTACAGAGAAAGTCCAAAATATCTTTTCTTCGTCTCTCTCATATAAATATATTTGTTATACTCATATAAAGATACTCATTTTTGTTTCTAGAGTCTTTACGAGAGTATAAAAACCGAACCTTTTAAAATACCGGAAGACGATGGTAACGACTTGATGCACACCTTCTTCAATCCTGATAAAGAGGGCTGGCTATGGAAGCAAGGTAATGACTATTTATCTTCGTACATGAGTCTTTTAGATCAACCGCAGAATGTTTTCCCTTCCTCATCATAGGTTTGCAAGGATCTGAAATTATTATTATGTACAAATTATTATTATTCACAATTTTATATATATATGTGTGTGTGTGTGTGTGTGTGTGTGTGTGTGTGTGTGTGTGTATTTGTTTAATTTTGTTTTACAAAAGATTTTGAAATAATGAAAAAAAAGATAATAAGCGCGACATTTCGTGTAATCCTCAACCTCATTTCTTCTCATTTGTCACATTTATCGTTAAAAGAACGTTTATTCTTATATCACTTTGTCCCTCTGCTGCCCTGATGGAGACAGCAGGTAAATAACAATCTTTGCGAAAACTATAGCTTCTTAATTCTATATATATCCCGCATTTTATTGTTACAGGCGGACGTTACAAGAGTTGGAAGAGGCGATGGTTCATATTGAACGACAATTGTTTATACTATTTCGAGTATACAACGGACAAGGAACCACGTGGTATCATTCCGCTAGAGAATATTCAAGTTCGAGAGATTCAAGACCGGCATAAACCGCACTGTTTCGAATTGTATGCTGCTGGTTCCGAATTTATAAAGGCATGTAAGACTGACAGCGAAGGAAAAGTCGTCGAAGGTACGATGTAATAATTTAATTATTTTAATTAATTAATAAAAAAAGATTCAACATTATACTCTCATATATTTATATAAGAATGAATACACGTTGCAATTAAATATTCATTTATAATTAGGAAAACATACGGTATACCGAATGTCCGCAGCTACCGACGAAGAAAAGGACGACTGGATCAAATGCGTGCGGTAAGTTAAAACGACAAGAGAAAATTATAGGTTTTGCATGCTTGTGCTCTATTGCACTCTTGCAGTAAAGTTTAGTAAAATGTAGAAAAAAATTGTGAGATAAAATGATTTTTCAAATATTACTATCTGTTTCCAGACAAAGTATATCGCACAATCCTTTCTATGACATGCTGGCGGCACGAAAGAAGAAGGCACAAAAAACAAATGTACATTCAAAGAGTTAAGCGCTGCCACAAGCCGAATTTCGCGAGAAACTCGGCGGACCAGAAGACTGTTTTTATTCGCGATCCACAGTATCGTCGAATACAACCAAATAACATGATGATGGCGAAAATCCATCGAGAAAGAAAAAATAACGCCGAAAGCGTTATAAATCATGTCGATAGTTATCACGCCGTGATAATGTCACGCGAAATATCATTACGGTAAACGCTACGTCTGCATATACAGATTACGGCATTTATATGACATTGTCAGATTAAGTATGAAGTATAAAATTGACGTAAAATGAATATCTAAACGAACTTGTTATGACAGTACGATACGCGTCGTTATAACGCGATTGTCATTATGTCAGTGAAAGAAAAAAGATCTTACGCTAGAGAGATCTAGCGTTACATTTCCATTATCCATTTTAATGGATAAATTGCCTCTGTATTCTTTCTGTAAAAGAGGACAACAGTTTTACATTGAAAATTGAAGTCTTTAAGATAAATAATAATTATATGATTGGATTAATTGGATTAACCAAAATAAGACGTGAAAGAGAGAAATATCAGTTTATACTTAACATTTTGTATCTTGCTAAAGAAGTCAATAATCTCAAAAATTGTTCTGCTGGTATTGCAAAAAAATGCTTTTAATGTTCTTAGTGCCATGGCAATAAATTATGTGAGAACAACTTGTTAGTTAGAAAGCTACGGCGGAGAAAAATGGAGCATTTCTTATTTTTACAACAGCTTTAAGACACTGTTAAAGCTTTATCTGATTTCAAAAAAAGTAATATTCGAGATATTTCGTACAAGATACAATAATACCATTCTGTATTGCGTAAATGAATGATGAGTAACGATTTCCAATTATTAAAAAGGATATAATGCCGAGGACTTGATAATAACTTCATGTGATTATTTGTGTGTTTATTTAAACAAATATGTACAAAATAAAATAAAATAATGCGTTTTCTGCACGAGACAACATTATTTTAGACTATTCATGCTTGTACGATTTATGCATACAGCATGATTAGTTAACTTATAGTGTTTGTTTAGTTTATAAAATTGCATACATAGTACGTGGACAGATGGACACACACACACATACACCACACGAACTGCACACATCTGCATTCAAAATTCAGTGCAGTGATTAATGCATGTAATAAACTTAAATGAATAATATCTTGGTGAGATCTGGCAGAAACCTGCATCAGTTTTTACTGAAAAAAAGATAAAAAACTGAGAAAGGAAAACATTAAAAGAAATTGATAGATTTTATACAAAAATATGTGTATGTATATGTATATAAAGAACTTGTTTCATGATTATATATAACTCTCTTACATTCTCGAATAAGAATATAATAATAAATAATTTCATATGGAAAGATGTCCGTGATTACATTATGTTTTGTGATGAAATTTATAATTTGTTCGCAACCTTATAGTTTTTTCTTTTTTTTTTATAATATCCTGTCGTGTGTGTGCATATAGAAATGATAAAAGAATAGCGACACACAGAGAAGCAGGTGCCTTTGAGATCGTCAAGCTAGTCATAGCTGATCCGTCATATACGAACGATTCGGAAAAACACTTTTCTTTGCTATAAGCAAGGAAAAATAAACATCGAAAACGCCTTATTATGGTATTAGATAATGTAACACTGAAAAAATCGCAAAACAAAGGTAATAATAGAGTGTCAATTTTTAATGTTGTTCTATTCTTGAAGAGACATAGACTCTGTCTATTACAATAGAATAATCTCTAATTAATAGTGGATTTATGCAGAAAGGAACATTTTTTATAAAAATATTGAAAATATGTAAATCATAGATTGATTTTGTTAAATATTACGTAGTTGAATATTTTTCTTTTCGTATCATATTCATAGAAATCATTTTCAATATATTTAGTTAATATTTTATCGCGACATGTATTCACATAGGTCTGCCGCGCGATACATACATACATATATATTGGGTCATATCCGAATATCAAGATATTCACATGTGTAAAATTTCATACTTAATGACTCAGTATATATATATATATCTATATATATATATATATATATATATATATATATATATATATATATATATATGTGTGTGTGTGTGTATGTATATGTATATGTATTCCGGAGATATATTCTCGAGATATCTCCTTTATAGCTTCTGCTTCCCGATAGTTGCGTGGACAATAATATTACGTTATCAAAAGGCCAATATATATGTGTAATACAATTGTGGATAAAGATGAAACAATGCAAAATCATATTTTTTAAGCCATTTATAAATTACGTTTTCTCACGCAGTATTCGTCGAGTCATTGTGTTGTAATTCTGTACTGTTTACTTTTTAAAGACCATCAAAGTTGATTAATTATTTGTGCTGGTACATAGATATTTTATGTAGTTTACAGATAGTTTAGTCGACTATCGCCCTCTGTCAATATCGATAAGAACGCTTTGTAAAATTATATTACAGATATTATATTACAGATATATCATAGATTTATTGTTACATATATATATATATATATATATATATATATATATATATATATATATATATCTCATAGAAAAATTGCACTTTCTAAAGGATCGATATATACTTATGTAGTTAGAATAATGATGAAACATTCACACAATAAGTCTACGACATACATTATGTACATGACGATTTGTGCGTGCATGTGTGCATCACACACAAATCAACATAAATTACAAATCTAGTGTTGTATAAAATAAAGTAAAATTAATTTGTCTTTGCCTTTGTAGCTCTTGTAATTTGTAATTTTCCTCTGTATATTTCATTGTAAAGTACAAAGATGTAACAAAGAATGTAACAAAACGTTAAAACTATGTATTAGCAAAATAATTGATCGAATTTAAGGAATTGTATAAAAAATTGTATTTTATTAGTATACATAGAAAATTTGTACATTTTGTTGTATATTGCTTAATAATTATCATTATATATAATTGATTATATATTGTATTTAACAAGCGAATGTATGTATTAATTTAAATATAATTAATAAATTTGTTTCTAGCAAATCTGTGTGTATACATATGCATATACAGTCTGTCATAAAAGTGTCTGATCAAAAATAAAATACAAGGAGTTAATTTTATTATTATTATTATTGTTGTTGTTATTATTATTATTATTCACAAAATACACATATATTTTAAATTCTTTTGAGTTTGTATAACGTTAATTGGAAACGTGCGGTTATAAAATTTTTCAAAGTACTCCCGAAACTTATTTTTCGAGATCATTTTCAAGATGTCGATCAAAGCTTTGTAAATGTCTGGAATTGTAATGTTTTTCTTTCATGATCTTTCTTCATCTCAAATTTGGGAAATAGCTAAAAGTTGCAACTAAATGTCGGAGAGGCGGGGGAATAATAGGAGCTCTATCTTTTTTAGTTAGAAAATACAATTTTTGACTTATGCGTTAAAGTATTATTATATTCCCTTTTCCGTTCGTTGTATCTGGATCTTTAGAGTTGCTACCTAAAGATTCAAACTTAAAAATGAACTTATATTATATACACTCTTATAAAAGCTCTATACAAAAGAGAGAAAATACACTTACTTTTATGACAAACTGTGTATGTTTCACAACATAGTTGCGAATGAAGAGTTTTACAAGTGAACGAATATCATCCACTACATAACTCTTGATGCATCTGATTTAAAATTGAAATAGTTTGTTCCCGTTTCGAGTAATCGATATATTCATGTGACTCGATTACTTCGATTATTCCAACTTTCGAGAACTCGAATCGAATCGAATTCAATGAAATGAATCGGAACTGTTGTTTCGATTTGGACTCGACGAATACTCGCAAATCTCTAATTTTAGCAAATGATGTATCATTTTCGCGTAAGAATGTCCAATTAATCTATAAAATTTGTTTATTATATAATTTTATAAAAAATACATTTTATTTCTTTTTATATGCTTTGTCGACTTGGAGCGATATTACGAAAACGTTTAGTTTTTATGATTTCTCATCATAATATTTCGTAACTGCTATATTTAGAGAGAATTTTAGCGTGTCTAAAATGTGTGTGTATGTGTGTATATGCGCGCGCGCGCGTAGGTTTTGCACGAGTGAAAAGCATTTATATTTATATTATAGTAATATCACATGGCTTTTTGTGACGTGAGAAGCGTTTTTTGTTGGCGGATATTTATTGGCGTTAAAAAAAAAGACACATCGTTAAAAGAATAATGGTAATAAAATCCGTTTTTCGAAAGATATCTCGCGATGAGGAATCGCGTAGCTCTCTCGAAGGCGATGCGATAAGCGGTGCGAGAACTGCGAGAACTGCGAGAGCAGCGCAGTGCGCACGGAAAAATTGGGTCGATGCGCGGAAGATGGCGGTCGTTGCGTGGTGCGCGTAAGAACGTAAGAAGGCTCGCACTTGGTGAGAAACATGAAAGAACCACGGTGAGGTACGTCGACACGTGCGAAACGCGACTTAGGCGACCCGTCCGTACAAACACCGGCGTAAAAGCACGACGCCCTCGCGAACTCGCGACTCGATCACGTCGGCGGTCGGGGACGTGTTGACGAATTTGTTTACGATAAGCGGCAACGAAGAAGCCGCCGTGTCTCTTTCAATTTTCGGAAGCTGTCGCAATCGTTTGTCGTTTCTCGTTTCTCGATTCTCGGCTAGCGACGCGGCGAGCAGGTGACGCAGGTGTATCGCGCGATCGTGTGATCGTTGGTGCCGACTTGCCGACTTGCCGAGTGCTGAGTGCCGAGTAAAGTGACAACACCAGTCATCACACGGCACGTACAAGTGCGTACAAGAGAGAACACGCTGCACGCAGCGGCAGGGGGGGAACGAAAAGAGAGAGGAAAGATAAGCACGCACGTATACCTAATACCTACACCCGCAGCGGACAGATTCGACACTGGAGATTAAGCGTTGCCGGACTTCGGCCCGGTGAGAAGAACAGTAGAGATGCTGAAGCAATTGCAGATGGGGATGAGAGCTTTCCTCTTAATGGCCTCCCGTGTGTGGACCTGCATCTGCTTTCTACTCAAGAAGCAGGTTAGAGCCGTAAGTAGGTGCTTCGCGCCTCTATTCGCGCCTTCTTCCGCATTCAGTCACGAGTCATCTGGCCGATCTTTTATCGCGATATAGATATCGTTGACGTTTGTTGACGCATGTAACGCTCTTCAGTGATGCACGCTGATATATATATATATATATATATATATATATATATATATATATATATATATATATATATATTCAGCATATATATATATATATATATATTTATCAGCGTGCATCACTGAAGAGCGTTACATGCGATATATACACACACACACACACACTGTGTGTGTGTGTGTGTGTGTGTGTGTGCGCGCGCGCGCGTGTGTGTGTGTGTGTGTGTGTGTATATACGCTGGATCTCTACCTCGCAAATCTATCCTTTCGATCTCTACAAAATTAAATGTAATGAGACATATTATTTTATCGCTCTCAATTCTCATAAATTTTACATGGCTCTGTATGTATTATACACGTATTATACGTATATATATCGATATAAACACACTTATTTTATTTTAAAAAATCTCAGTTCTTTTAGCTGAGCAAATCTTTTAAATTATGATTTTAGAATAATGGACCATACCTACATGTTCCATTATAAGTAGTTGCTTTCTTGAGAAATATTTATCTTTTTATGTGACTCGTGTCTGTTTTCAAGATGCAATGTAGAGGTGTAAGTAGTTACTTAATGCTGTTGCTTGATATTTATATACAAATTGTATATATTAATTATATTTATTTTGGATAACACACTAGATTAATGATACATCTATGTCTATTACTCCAAATCTATTGTATATTCTATAAATGTCAATTTTTTTTAATTGTTTGGATATCATTGGATTACGTGCACATGCCATTTATGATATTATAATAATTTATATTATAACTTACAATTATAAATTATGAACCTGTTTTTCATAAAACATTCAAGTATTTTTTCTCTTGTAAAAAGGTATTGATCTCAGTGTTATTATAATTTTAATATAGTTATTTTATATTTTTTCTTTGTATGTTATAAACGCAATATATAAATGATACATGTATTATTTCATTTTAGATCTCACAGATGCAACCAGTCAAATACGAGATCTTCCCGCTTTCACCTTTATCTAGGCACAGACTTAGTAGGTATCTTAATGAAGTATATATGAATTTTACACTTATCACATTGTATGCAATGTGATAAGTACAAGTTTTTGACATTTGTGTACAATACAAGAATGTTCCAGGTATAGTTAAGAGAAAAGTATTAGTACTGGATTTAGATGAAACATTAATTCACTCTCATCACGACGGAGTAGCGAGGCCAACTGTCAGGCCTGGTACACCTCCAGATTTTGTTCTTAAAGTGACGATAGACAGACATCCTGTTAGATTTTTTGTCCATAAAAGACCACACGTAGATTTCTTCTTGGATATTGTTAGTCAGTGGTAAGTATCGCTTAGAAAGAAACATCCTAAAAATCCTAAAAATGTACTAGCAAATAAATTTTACATTTTCAAAGCTTGCTTGGATCTCGTTTTTGACGTTTTTTTTTTAATAAGATTAGATTAATTATTTTTTTCTATTATCTATATTAAATAGGTACGAGCTAGTAGTCTTTACTGCATCCATGGAAATATATGGGGCAGCAGTTGCAGATAAACTAGATAATAACAGAGGTATTTTAAGGCGCAGATATTATAGACAACATTGCACGCCAGAAATGGGTTCTTACACCAAGGATTTATCTGCAATCTGTTCAGATCTCTCTTCAGTCTTTATTCTTGATAACAGCCCAGGAGCTTACAGAGCCTATCCACGTAAGTGTGTATATATGCATATATAATTTTAATATGATTATATTGTACTTTTTCTATCACATGTGTGTCTTTCATGATTAGACTCAATAACATGAGAGTTAATGTCTGTTTAAAGTCTATATAATCTTTTACTATAATATTTGTATGTTATTTACCATAATATTATATTTTGATATATTGTTTTATCTTTGTAGAAAAAAATTGTTAACATCGTGTTTAATGGTATCTGGGCAACAGATACTACTACGATTACTATATAATACGTTTCGAATTTTAAAAAATCCGATACTATAACATATAACACATATATATTAAAGAAGAAACCTTATGTAAACAGCCGTTTTTTCTTGATTTAAAAAAAACTGCAAAATTTATTGAATGTAAAAGAAGTAGAATGTATACGATATATTCACTATTTAAACAAATTAAAAAAATTTTTTTGGTGTTGAAAAATTTCAAAATGGCGGCACAGCAGCTGCTTGAAGTTGGCTCCTTGAACTTGCGCTGGGACACGCCGAGCTCACAAAATTAATGTAAATCAAAAATTTCAAGAAAATTTTGTTAGTTTATGTAAAAACGCATAACATATACCTATATAATCAATAAAATTCATAAAATTTCAAAAACGGCGACATAAACAAAAAAAACCACTTTAAACAATTGGTAATAATTAATGTTTAAAGCAAAATATTAATGATTGGATAGGTATATGTTGGGACTGGTTGGGACTAGATAATTGAAAAATAAACATGTAAAATTGAAGATGATCGGTCAAGTAGTTTTTGAGTTACATGTCTCGACGCGCAAAATTTTAGCGTTTTTAGAAAAAGACGTTTAAAGTTGTATACCTACGCACTCTGGCCGATGAGGCCGACTCACCTTTTTTTGAAATAACACAAAAGGAAGTCTTTTATAACTTTTTAATGTTTTTTTCCCCATATTTTTGAGATAATTTTTTAACAATTTTAGCAAAAAATAGCAAATAAAAAAAATCGATTTTAAATGAGGTTTCCTTTCCCTTAATTGGAAATTCGAATTCCGTACGTTTCATTTTTTTAAATGCAACGTAAAAATGATAAAGAAAATAAAATATCACTAAAAAAAACTTTGTATTTTCTCATAATTTGCTTTATTTTAGAAAAAAAAATGCACGTAATATAGCACTATTGATAATGGATAAAGTTAAAGCAATAATGTGTATGTATTATTGTCTCTTCTTTTTTATGTCATAGACAACGCGATACCCATAAAGTCATGGTTCAGCGATGCGGGAGACACCGCTTTATTAAGCTTACTTCCAGTCTTGGATGCTCTTCGTTTCACGCAGGATGTACGATCCGTTCTTTCAAGAAATTTACACTTACACCATACTTGGTAGCATAGCTGAGATTGAACGATACACTAGATATTCTAGAGTTGAAACTATTAGCAGTTTCAGTTAGTGTGTCTAGCCTAGGATTATTATTGTTACTAATTAATAGCAACTTTAGGTCGCTGCCCATATAATGAGAGAGCCCCTTTCTTTAGTCCTTGTTTTTCTATACTCGAACGAAAAGCGGTGAATAAGTACCGAAGAAAATGGTATTCAGCCAATAATTACATCAGCACAAAAACATCCTAGGATAAACTCTTTGCGTTGTACAATCCATATGTGCAAAATCATGAAGCGAATTTCTTTACTTTTTTCTGTTGTACAAATCTTTACCAAAGACCAAGATACAAAAATAAGATAGAATCGTATTAGCCAGCAAGATTTTTCATATTAGGTAAGAATTCAACTTTTTATTTATATATTTCGGCACATCATGGAAAATAAATCATTAAAGTACTTTTGTTATTAACCTAGGATGTATAGATAGATAGAAAAAGAGGGGGGGGGGAGATGTACCTAAGTCAAATGGATTTCACTGTAACTCACTGTATCAGTGAGGCAGCTGTATCCTGGTTATATCCAATAAAAGAAGTATTAATATAAAACCAGGAAAGAATGACATCTGTTCTCGTCAAGACTTCCGCGATATGGAATATTATATGTATGATCTTATATGATTGATTGTGTATGGTATGCGCTCTTACAAGAGTTTATAATATGCGATTCTTTGATACTTTTGGTTTTCTACTTTATTTTGTCCCATAAAATAATTGCAATTAATAAATATATAAACGAGAAAACAACACACTTGTAAAGAAATATATTTGTAATTGTCTTGATATAATATTCAAATTCTTGTTCCTAAAAAATAATCTTGAGATCATATAAGTTGAAACATAGAATTGATTTATATATTTTTTCTTGCAAACATCTTAACAAGAGCAATTGAGTGTTTCTATAAAAAAAAATTTATACAATACTCATTTTACTTGCATTTCTTTTTTGTTTATGCTATAAATATATTATTTTATAATAAAATATTTAACTATGTAAAGAAAACTCGTATGAATTATACAATATGATATTTTTCCATACAAATCATACATGTATAATTTTTTTCATTGATATTCGAAAATATGGGGGAAGAATAGCGTATAAGGAAGAAGAGGTTTCAACTTATAATCTTAAGATTATCATATTACATTTAAAAAACAAAATCTTAAATACAGTACTCAATTAGCTCTAATTACTTAAAATGTGAAAAGTTTTGCAAATTTTTCTCTAATTTGAGAAACAAATTTGTTTCTTATATATAGTTAACATACAATTTATTTATTTCATGATTACGAATAGTGAAATAATTAAATGAATTACATATCATGAACTCTTCTTGTAAGTGATATACATATACTAGCAAACTACACACACGTACACGTACACGAATCTGTGTACTTTGTTTGCTTGTTTAGTGATACAATAATGTCGAACATTATACAACTTGTACATATTACTCGGATGTATTTGACGCAACTCAAGTATGACTGATTTTTGTATGAATGATTGGTATAAATAAGTTACAATACATGGACTTCATCTAATACCTATATTTATGTGCGTGTGTGTATGTGTAATGTAAGTGCATCCGCACATACATGCACACACATACACATGTATACACATGCATTTATACATAAATGTAAAATCAATTTATTCAATTTACATTTAAAAAGTAAAAAAAGAACAATACGCCCATGTGTACAAGATTTAGCGATATTAGTTATCCTTCAATAAAGATTTTTTAAAATTAAAATTATTGTTTTTCTATTATATATTATAGAATTTACATACTTTCTCTGTTGTAATAATAATTTTTTCATAACACGAACCATGGGCAATGCATATAGTATTCTATTAAAAGACAAAGTTAATTATTTAATTTATTTATTCAATAAAATTATATCTGTACATACATAACACTGTCTGTATTGTGACACAGGCAGGTACTATGTGTGAAAGTACATCAATTTCTCAGTTTATAATACGATACACAATTCCATTATCAATATATAAAATTTACAAGATTCTTAAATACAGTACTTTGTATTGTAACTGTCTTTGATGTTTTTAATTCTAGATTAAAATATGAACATTTTTACATATAAACTATAATACAATACATTAAGAAGTTTATTTTGTGAAGATGTAAAAAATTGTTACATCTTTTTTTATCTACAATTTATTTTCACAAAACATCCAACCCAACTCTCCCAAGCTTATATGGACTACGTTTCTTACATATATTTCTTAAAATTTTTTAATAATTTACATAATTATAAAATGGAAAATACTGCTTTTGCTCATGTAAAAATTTTTCAAAATATTACAAAATTTCTAGTTTTGTTTTTTTTCTCCTTTTTTTGTCCTTGTACTAGTAAAATATCAAACTAATTTTTTAAAATAACTATATTAAAACAGCCTACTTAGTGTCTTGTACAAGAAAAATATTTTGTTAAAAATTATAAGAAAATATCCAATTAATATATTTATTCGATTGATTTGCTATGTTATAATAAATGACATAATCGATACATGAATATGTTTTTTGATAATTTTCGTTATACATCTTGGAAGTGTTGCTCTTTACAATCGAACATTGTTTTTTTATATATAGTAAAATATTCACAAAATTGAATACCAAAAACGCAGGATTACGCCGCTAGTGTGTGCGTGTATACACACACACGAGCACGCACGCACACATACATACACACACACACACACACACATAATAGAGATTAAAAAAGTTTTGAATCAATCTGGATCTAAATTCCTTTATTAACATACGCAAGCGCACGCGGTGTTAAAAAGGGAGCTTATATCCACATTAATTCGAAACTTTTCTAATATCCTGCATAAAAATAATATGAAACATTTCTCTAATATCTTGTATAATTGAAACTATAATCCTTTTGCTTCAATATATGATGGCGAATATATCGTATATCGAAGACTATTATTATGGAAGTAATTATGATGATAGATTCAAAATTCCTAAATTTATTCTTTGGGTGGATCTTCTCGAATCATTTCCAAAGAACTGTCCGAATTGTTAGTACTGCTTCCACTTCCAGCATCGTCTTCTCGTTCAGTTGCTTTTTCTTGACTTACATTTGTTGAACTCAACTGCCATGATGGTATAGATGCTGGAGCAGTAGGAAACTGTTTCCTATTTTAAGATATAATTGGAAATTAGTAATAGATAATAAACTAAATAGCAAACTAAAGTAATTGTATACAAGCAATTTATAAAAATTTTGAGTTAAGCTAATTCTACTTGTGTATTAAATTTATAATATGAAAAAATATGTATACATAATCTAATGAGAATGTTATTTGCAATATAAAAGATTCAAAAGTGCAGATGGTCAAAAATAGAAATAAGCTGAAGTAAAGCACAAGTTATATTTTTAATTTATATTTTGTCAAGCTGGCTCTTATTTAAAAGAAAATTACCAAAATTTCCAGGTATCAATTTCATAAGCAATTTCAGATAAAACTGTGTATATGTACGAGAGGGGTACATATGTGAGGTTGTGATGACGTTTGATCTCTTGTAAAAAATAATGATCTTAATATAAGCAAGTACCATATAAGAGAATAAAATGATAAATAATGTCTAAATAAAATAATCTCATTGTACGGCAATAAATTGCTATTACTGATGATCTATGTGCACTGTTCTCTTACGACATTAACACAAGATTATGTATGGTTTTACATAAAAAGAAAGAAAAGTGAATATATACCTTGATAAAAGTAAAGCTTTTAGACTAGATAAATCGTGTTTAAGTTCTTGCACCAATTGCGGGATAGTTGGATCCAATGCTTGATGCTGCGTCAATTTTTGCACCTCTCCTTCTACCTTCAAAATAGTATCTTTCACTTCTTTCATGGAACTTTGAACGGTTTTATCTAAATCGGTTACTCTATCTTCTATACTCTTCTTCTTTTTTTGACCAAACAGAAGAGGTTCTAGAAATTTCTACAAAATAAGAAATTGCATTACATTTCAATAAATATTAGAGCAAAGTATATATATAAATACATGTATATACCTATATACACTTTTCATTTTATATACTAACATTGGATTAGCATAAAGAATTTAAAACCACTATACTAAAAATTTCTCCGATGTCTTGCACATAATAGAAACAAATCTTTTTCTTTTTAATACTGTACAAAATACCTTATAAAACCAATATGCACAGTACACTGTTATGCCAATTAATGCAGTTGCATTAAAAAATTCTTTGACTTTCTGCAAAAAAGGTTGATAAGTGCTCATTTGACGATATGGTTGAATAGATCCCTGTGGTATTTCCACAGTAGTGTATGGATTCTGATTCTGAAGAACATTGCGATCAGTTATATTGTCAACGGCCGCTAGTTTGAAAGCTGTTTTAATCTCTTCATCTGTGAGACCCTTCCTTTTAAGAAATTCCTGTTTTTGCATCAACGGACTCGACAATACTTTAGGATTTTGTAGAAATTGCACTGCTGTTTTGACCTTTATAAATTTTAACACTTTATAAGTTTTATATTTGTATAAATTACATATAAGTTTATAAGCAAGATAAAGTAATACATGTGTGCATGTTAAATATAGCTTCATCCATTATGCATGCGTAATTAGATACATTCGTAATTTATTGGTTAACTTAGAAAGTAATTATGAATATATTGTGCAATTCTTAAAATTTACATAATTTACATAATTACAATGTGATGAGCAATAACTTACCAAATTCTCCCGTAATGGAAGAGTATTATTATTATTTGTATCTTGATCAGTCATTCTGACTAGTAGCGCCTTCGACCATTCGATTCTTTCGCTTCTTATAATGAAAACAACATTACCAGGCAAAGTCCTATCCTGTATTGCAAACTGCAAATCACATTTTCCTGATAAAACAATCACACAGTGCACGCGCACACGTAATGCGCTTGCGCAAGAAGTCATAATTTAAATTGAGGAAGCGCTATCTAGATTCACTTTTGTTTCTCGGAACTTCTTCAGGGGGTCGATCATGAAACTTTTTCCTTAAGGCAGAAACGTGAAAAGTGAAAAATTTCTCCATTAACTTCAATGGTAAAGATTTTCACTTTTCACGTTTCCGCCTTAGGGAAAAAGTTTCATGATCGACCCCCAGCACAGAGGGTTGATTTAATTGTGGATGCTTTCTAGCTACAAGCCATGGCACATAGAAAAACGTAATGCCTCGTGCCCACAGGACGCGGCAAGGCTTGCCGCGCGGCGGAAATTGGCATGGTAGCCAATCATGAAGTTGAACTCGATCCAACTTTTGCCGCGAGGCGGAAATTACATCCAGGCGAACGAGACGTTGATTGGCTATCGAAATATTCCTCAGCCAACTTCTGCCGCGGGGCAAGCCTTGCCGCGTCCTGTGGGCACGAGGCATAAGACGTGAAACGTAAGCAGTAAGCAAATCGGCCAATCACAGTTGAGAACGTAAGCAGCCATATTAAAACGTAAAATGTAATGTCTAAAAATTTCGTAACAATGAAATTCTTAAGTCTCCCGTTTTACGTTTTACTAGAGTCCTATATAAAGAGAGAAGCGACATTGAACCCCCACCACAACCTTCAGTATCCAATTGAGTCCTCCACCACCATTTTGGGACCGCTCTAATGTCATCAAACACCATTCGTATCATTCTACAAACAGCTGTGGTCACAATATGGCTGCTCGCTTAGCCAATCAAGTATCAATCAGATTACCAATCAGAGCTTCGGACATCAATGTCGCTTCTCTCTTTATATAGGACTCTACGTTTTACCAATCACGAGCAGTTTTCTGATTGCATGTTTTATTTAGCGAGATTGAGATTAACTGGTGGATGGGACTGAAAGCTGCCGTAATTAAAAAGGAAATTAAAATAAAGTAAATAAAGTTGATTAAAATAAATTTATTAATTACATCTGTTACAAAATGGCGGATTTTAATTAACAATATTGTACTACGTCGTTAAATAACGTAAATAAAGATAGTCAAATAGTATATGAAGTCGAACGTAAATTACAATTCTGACTGTGATTGGTAGAACGTAATGCCTTAAGCATTTTGTGTGTCATGGCCTCTACTGCTTAGTAGAGTCCTATATAAAGAAAGAAGCGACATTGATGTCCGTAGTTCTGATTGGTAATCTGATTGATACTTGATTGGCTAAGCGAGCAGCCATATTGTGACCACAGCTGTTTGCAGAATGATACGAATGGTGTTTGATGACGTTAAAGGGCCTCGCACATGAAATGCATAACGTAACATAAACACAAGAGCGACGGACCAATGAAAATGCTATGTAAATCAATATGGCGATTTTATGTTAGATGCTCATTGGCCCATCGGTCTTATGTTGTGCATATGTTATGTTATGCATTTCATGTGCGAGGCCCTTAAAGCGGTCCCAAAATGGCGGTAGAAGACTCAATTGGATACTGAAGGTTGTGGTGGGGGTTTGATGTCGCTTCTCTCTTTATACAGGGTGATTCAGAACGACCCATGTGTCCCTGTAAAGACGTATTCTTGAATAAATTCTGAGACGATTTTTCCTGTACGAAAATTTTGTCCGACGCTTAATTTTTAAATAATAAGGGGATAAAGTTAGCGAATCACGGGCCGTGTACACATGGTAGACAAAGGCGCCGCAACTCACCGTCCGACGCGGGCGCTTACTCGTGTCGGACGGTGAGTTGCGGCGCCTTTGTCTACCATGTGTACACGGCCCGTGATTCGCTAACTTTATCCCCTTATTATTTAAAAATTAAGCGTCGGACAAAATTTTCGTACAGGACAAATCGTCTCAGAATTTATTCAAGAATACGTCTTTACAGGGACACATGGGTCGTTCTGAATCACCCTGTATAGGACTCTACTGCTTAGCACAGTGTCCATTAGGGGAGGGTTCCGATAGCGCACATCTCGATAGCCCACCAACCAATCATCTTGACTTATCTAACCCAACCTACGGAAAATCTCTAGGCATCTGCCATTGTGAGTGGTTTGTGTGCTATTGGGATGTGCGCTATCGGGACCCGCTGGTCCATTAGTGTAAGACAATTAAAATTTTTTCTCTTTACACTAATGGACACTGTAGGTTTGTTTTCTATTCCTGCACTAGACTGCACTGGAACGTTTCTTCTTGCTTCCACTAACTTTCAAATATATATCTATTTCATTTTAAGTGCACACTAATTCAGGGAGTTCAGGAACAGAAAACAAACAGTAGGCTTGTTTTCTGTTCCTGCACTAGACTACACTGGAACGTTCCTTCTTGCTTTTGCTAACTTTGAAACATCTATCTATTTCATTTTAAGTGTACACTTATTTAGAGAGTTCAGGAACAGAAAACAAACGGAGTGTGTTACACAGTGTCGATTTGTGTCGTAGCTGGAAAGCACCTTCTGTATCGTGTAACTAAAGTGAAAATTACAAAAGTGAGCAAATTTACTAGTTGTTGACCAATGAAATTATAAATACTCTAGTAAATTTGTTCACTTTTGTCATTTTCACTCTAGTTACATGATACACAATCGACCCCTGAACTAGAGAGAGAAATCGGATGAGGCCTAGTTGCGCACAGACCCGATCGGACATCACCAATCACGTAATCTAATCTAACTCAACCAATAAATACTTTAGGCACCGGCCGCTATGATTGGTGGTGTCCAATCGAGTCTGTGCGCAACTGGGACACTCCCAGAGGAGGAACCATGCCAGCCTTTTTCCTTTGACTTTTTAGTTTGGAAAATTTCCCCATAGACAGAATCAAACTCCATGAGTGTACACCCAAGGACTTTGATTCTGTCCATGGGGAAATTTTCCCAACTGAGAAGTCACTATCTTTCTACATACTTACAGTTCATGATTAACGTAATGACCAATAAGCTCTAGGCGTTTCATTAATCATGAACTGTGAGTATGTAGAAAGTGGTGACTTCTTAGTTTGGAAAATTTCCCCATAGACAGAATCAAAGTCCTTGGGTGTACGTCACTCAAGTCGCTCGTTTATCTAATCCTCATGTGCCGGTGCTGCAAAACTTTCTAACGTGACTGTACTAACAAAGAGAGGTGGCCCTTCGAAATGGCTCTCTCTCGTCACGTTTTCTGGCGGCTAGTGCCCATTTCAGTTAAAGTATAGTTCAATGGTTTTAACCCAGGGGGTCAATCAAGTAATTTCACATGGAACTTTTCACGTTTCACTTTTCACTTTTCACGTTTCACTTTTCACTTTTCATTTTTCATTTTTCACTCATAGAGAGTTCACGTGAATCTTTTCACGCACAGCGATTATAGGCTTGTTTTCTGTTCCTGCACTGTTCCTACACTGCACTGGAACGTTCCTTCTTGCTTTTGCTAACTTTTAAACATATACTTATTTCATTTTAAGTGCACACTAATTTAGGGAGTTCAGGAACAAAAAACAAACGGTATGTATGAATAATGCGCGGAAGTTTAATTTGCGTTCCGAAATTCACCATTAGAGGCTCTGTCATTGCAACTATCAAGCGATCGTGAAAAAGGTTTCTACCTGCTTTTACAGTATAACTTTTACTGTAAAAATTTTATTATATAAAAAAAATTGTAAAAAAATTCCTAAATAAATAGCAATATTTCTTAGTTATATTGCATAAACTTAATTTACAAATATAATATATATTACATTTATTTTTAATAATCCATATATTGTAACAACTATTTTATGTAGTAATCTAATACTCAAAATTACATTGTAATTTAATTCAAACATTGTTTTTCAAAATTAATTTTAATTAGTTTTTTATGTGTGCAAATTTTAAAGTAAATTAATTTTATTAGTCATTAAATTTAACTTTGTTTAATTAAAAAATATTGAATAATTTAGAATACGGACCTTGGTCAAAACTGAATTCTCCGCTCACACATGTATTTTCCAAATTTATAAGTTATAAACACTTACATGATTGATTAATATTCTATTTCACAAGACGCACCTTTCTTATATCATTGTGTATCAAAACGCGTCTAAAGTATATTTTTATCTAAATTTGCATTTGATGAAACCTCATTCTATATAATTATCAAAACATCAATTTGTCAAATATAAATATCAAACCTAATTACATCACAAAAGCATTATTTTTATTTATGTATGTATTACTTTATCCTATCAACGCAATGCAATACCAAAAAGGTTAACCTCGTCAATAATACCTCTTCAAACTGTTACCACACTGTTACCACACTTTCATTCTTATTTCAAAATACATACAATTTATTAATTCCCTAAATTTTCACCTTTTCGCCATCACGGCTGATGGCGAAAAAGTTCACGTGAAAAAGTTCATATTTCCGCTCATGAGTGAGTTACATGATTCCGTAGAATCGTACACCCAAGGACTTTGATTCTGTCCATGGGGAAATTTTCCAAACTGAGAAGTCAGCACTTTCTACATACTTGCAGTTCATGATTAATGAAACTACTAGAGGTTATTGGTCGTTACGTTAATCATGAACTGTAAGTATGGTTGTGTTCCGATATTAACTGCCAGTACTGAAAATGTATAGTATATGTGACGTGAACTATAAATTTTCAGTACTGCCAGTAAAAACGGAACACAGCCTATGTAGGGCCAGTTTCACAACTTAGTTTAACCGGAGTTTAAACCTTTAAACTTGGTTTACGGTAAATATTGTGTCCCACAACTGTCTTAAACCTCGGTTAACGTTGTTAAACTGCGGTTAAAGTTGAACGGCGAAATTCGGGCGTTTAAGGTAGATAACCGAGGTTTAATACTGCAGCGCCACTGCTTTCAGTAATCTTTCGAGTATTGTACTTCATGGCTGATATCTTCACGGAATTGTAAAAAGGTTATGTTGCAAGATATGGCTCTGGAATATATGTTATCGTCATCTGACGATGAAGATTTTGTGCAAATAATAAATCGACGCCCGAGAATAATTAGAAGACGACCGTCATATTTTGAAGAATTTGATGACATTGATTTTTATGCTCGATTTCGCTTAACCAAGGAATCTGTTACTGCAGTCTTAAGAAAAAATCAAAGAAGAAATTTCTTATAAAACAGAACAGTAAAAATAGTTTTGTAATATTATTAAATTAGTACTTATAGATTACATACTATAATTACGATGACCATATATGTGTTTTTCCAAAGAACAGTTTTTTTTTATTTCGAGTGGCTGTCTTTTAGATTTATTTATTTTTTTCAAAACTCAATTTTGTCTTTCGTTCTAATCTGTTGTTCTTTATTTTATGAGAAATTTTTTTCTAATTAGTGTTCCAATGTTTAATGTACTTAATAAAGTGTAAATTTTTACAGTAACAATTGAATTTAATTGTTTAGTTCAAACTGATTTGGAAACATGTAAGAAGAAAACTTCAAAACTTTTAAATTTGTTCATTATTTTTTGCCTTGGTGTATAGAACCTGTAATATCTCATTCCCTACTCTTCGATAACAACCAATCACACTACTTGTTCTAGAAGAAAGATAAGTCTGTTGAAGTTTCTTCGCATAGATTATAGGTTTACGTAACCTAGAGTTAAAATCTGGTTGTGAATCGCGATAGAAGTTTAACCGTGGCGTTAAACTTGACGGTAGTTCAACTAAGCTTGGGTTAAACCCAAAGTTGTGAAACTGGGCCGTAGAAAGATAGCGACTTCTCAGTTTGGAAAATTTCCCCATGGACAGAATCAAATGCCTCGTGCCCACAGGACGCGGCAAGGCTTGCCGCGTGGCGGAAGTTGGCATGGTAGCCAATCACGAAGTTGAACTCGATCCAACTTTTGCCGCGAGGCGGAAATTACATCCAGGCGAACGAGACGTTGATTGGCTATCGAAATATTCCTCAGCCAACTTCTGCCGCGCGGCAAGCCTTGCCGCGTCCTGTGGGCACGAGGCAAAAGTCCTTGGGTGTACACCCAAGGACTTTGATTCTGTCCATGGGGAAATTTTTCAAACTGAGACGTCACCACTTTCTACATATTTGCAGTTCATGATTAATGAAACAACTAGAGCTTATTGGTCGTTACGTAAATCATAAACTGTAAATATGTAAAAAGATAGCGACTTCTTAGTTTGGAAAATTTCCCCATGGACAGAATCAAAGTCCTTGGGTGTACATGATCGTGCAATTTACGTGAAACTTTTCACTTTTCACGTTTCCGCCCTAGGGGAAATGTTACATGATAGAACCCCAGGGCTGCGTTCAGATTCCCCACCCGAGTGCACCCAGGCACCTAAAGAGCGTTCAGATTCCTTTAGAGTGCCCCTACCGGACATTAGGTGGGTCGTTCACTTTATCACTCTGTCTATCCCGAGAGAGTGGAAAAACCACATGGGTCCTTGAGCCGGGTGAAACGGGTGGGTGACGTAAAGGTGCGTTCCAAAATGTATCGCTATAAAAATTTCTATATATTTGTGATAAAGCTCGTATATTTAAAACAAATTTAAAATTAAAAAATAAATTTAATTTAAAATATTATAGTAAATAAAAATTAAAATGTATAAATATAATAAAGAAAAACGTTAATAACCAAGTAAAGTTTAAACGTTTTGTTTATTATTCTGTTTATGTAATTACAGATTAATAAATATTAATCTTTTATTCTATTAATGTAAGGTTTCTTGGTCTACAGTCTCACAAAATCGTTATATAAATATTTATATTTGAGATTAGTATGTTAAAGATTTTTAGTATTATTAAATATTTTCTGATACTAATAAAATATACTGTTTGTTTTCTGTTCCTGAACTCCCTGAATTAGTGTGCACTTAAAGTGAAATAGATATATATTTGAAAGTTAGTGAAAACAAGAAGGAACGTTCCAGTGCAGTCTAGTGCAGGAATAGAAAACAAGCCTATACATATAATAGATGATATGCGCAATATATATCTTCATCTAATTTGTTAAAATAAAAATTTATTTTCATTGTTTAAATTGATTCGTCCTATTCTACTAACATTTAATTTTCATCTACTTTAGTTATATTGATAAAAATATTCATAGTAAAATATTTATGTATTATCTTTATCGTTTATCTTAATTTATTATGTAATTTATTCTGAATCTGAGATATTTATGTTACTATTTCTCAGCGTTATTTGCTAAACACACCCAATGTTTGAGAGTGCGTTCAGATTCCATAAACCACTAGGGAGCTTTTCATTAGCTCCGCCCATTTACCCAGTCACCCAGAGATCACTCACCGGGTGGAGAATCTGAACGCAGCCCAGGGGGTCGATCATGAAACTTTTTCTCTAAGGCGGAAACGTGAAAAGTAAAAAATTTCTCCATTAACTTCAATGGTAAAGATGTTCACTTTTCACGTTTCTGCCCTAGAGAAAAAGTTTTATGATCGACCCCCAGGTTTGTCGCCATTTGTCGGAATTGTTCAATTAATACGGACGATCATCCGTTCTAGGCTGTGTTCAGATTCCCCACCTGGGTGCATCTAGATGTCGTTGTATCTTTGTTGTTTACCGAATGTTAAACAGAGATAGAATGATGTCTGGGTGCACCCGGGTGGGGAATCTGAACATAGCCCTAATTGGACGATTCCGGTAAATAGCGACAAACCTGGGTTAAAACCCACTGCAATCGAAAACGCTATAATTGTAGACCGGGACTTATGCCAAAACCGACTAAAAAATTAGCCAATCATAATCAATTTCTTGAAGAATAATCGACTATGATTGGTTAATTTCTTACCAGATTCGATATAAGTTTTAGGTTAGTTTATACAGGCCGTAATTGTAAAAAATTGGCCAATCATAGTAGATTATTCTTTTATACATCGACTATGATTGGTCAATTTCTTACAATTACATCTATTGTAAACTAGCTTTTATTGTTTCACTTACCATCCAATCAAATTACAGCTACTTTTATATAGGACAAAAAGAAAAAGGCAACACCGTGCCATCTTTCGAACGCTTGGTAGACTTGTTCGCGCGTCAATGATAGTAGTATGGCGTTTGTGAGAGCAGCTGCTTGGGTTATTTGAAAATACGACTCTCTCCGAGATTTGTAATCAACCGGTGGAGGGAAAATAGAGAAAGTATCGTGCTGACGTTAACCCGCTCGTCTTTGTCGAACTTGACGTGTCGCCATCGTCAATCATCGTCATTATTATCCATCATCGTCATCTTCATCATCATCATCATCATCATCATTATCATTATCATCATCATCATCATCATCATCATCATCATCGTCATCGTCGTCGTCGTCGTCGACGTCGTCGTCGTCGTCGTGATCTTCATCACCATCACCATCACCATCACCATCACCATCACCATCTCATCACACCACACCACCAACAACACCATGACGGATCGAACCGAGCTGAGAATGAACGTGGCCGCTTTGAAACGAGTTGATCCCTATGTGAAGGATATCTTGGAAACGGCAACTCATGTCGCCCTGTATACGTTTAACGCGGAGGAAAATGAATGGGAAAAGACCGACATCGAGGGCGCTTTGTTCTTGTACTCGAGGAACGGCGAGCCATACAACAGTATTCTCATAATGAACAGGTAGTATATACCAAGAGATACGAATATATCTACTACCTAGGAAAATATAGCGTACGACGTTCCGCTTTGCATCGCCAGTGATTTACTCGAGTGATTCGTAAATTCTTTTGATTCAAGTTTAGTACCTTTTGCACATCTATCTTATATTTCATATTATTAGTGCTAAAAATCATCACAAAAGTATATGTTTGTTACAGATTAAATACAAACAATCTAGTAGAACCAGTTGCTCCAGGTTTAGATTTGCAACTGCAGGAACCATTTCTGCTATATAGAAATTCGAGATGCAACATCTATGGTATTTGGTTTTATGAAAAAGAAGAGTGTGTACGGATTGCAAATATGTTAAATAAACTTCTCAAAGAATGTGAAGAGAATCGCAAAATCAGTAACAAACCGCTACTTAAAGCTAAAAAGACCTTGGGACCTAACGTAAACAATGTAGATATATTCAGTATGCTTAGCAAGGCGCAAGAAGACTTTAACACGAGCAGAAGTAGTGGCGGTGGTGGAAGCGTGGGAGGAGATAGTGGTAACACGATTACAGGATCAAAATCTCCATCGATTACACCCATGATCGATAATATTTCTGGACCTCTAGCTGCTCCCTTAGGACCTGATGTCACTTCGCAAAGTGTAATGGACTTCTTTGCTAAAGCCAAGGTCAGTTTTATACTTTTATATCATCTCTTCTTGTTTGACTTGTTACATCATTTCTTTTTCTTTTTAGAAATAAGTGTATAATACGCGATGCAATTTTTTTTGTGTTAGATTGCGATATGATTTTATGTGAAAGATCGCATCGTGCGCGCGCGCGCGCGTGTGCGTGCGTGCGTGTGCGTGCGTGCGTGTGCGTGCGCTATAGGCTTATGTCATTTTGTATTAATCAGGTGAATACTGGACATTTCAAACCAAACGACCAACCTACTCCAGGAAGTACAGTTACAGTCGAAAGTAAACCTTTACTCGCACGTTTAATGTCTCATCCAGCGGCACATACTCTAGAACATATTGAGAAACAGCAGAGATCTGTAACACCGCAACCGTCTCATCAGTCGCAACCGACAACGATTCCATCCACAAACAAGTCTAAAAGACGAAACAAAGTGACAACACAACAAGATTCGATAATATCCACGTCAGCGCCAATTTCTCAGGATGTGCCGCTACATGTCGCTCAGAACTTGATGAACAATGATTCAAACGGATCGACTGGATTTCTCAGGATACAATCGCCGACCAACGTAACCTCTTTAAGAAATCATCAAGCTTCAAACATTACCAGTACCAACAATGTCAATCCACTTGCACCATTACTCGCTCTTGCTTCTGGAAGCACAGTAAGAAAATTCAAATAAACTAACAATCTTTTGTGTTTCTATTGATACTTTGACTGGCATGTTGGATACATGTACCACGAGACTGATTGTAAAAATCGGGTGGTAATCAAAATGTTTATATATATATATATATATATATATATATATATATATATATATATATATTTGAAAATTCTTTTTTTCTATTTTAGTCGACAGACGATATTATTCCGGCAGCGCCTACGTTGTCAGGAAGAGGTTCAGCACCAGCGTTAATACCTCCTGTGATGTTTGCTGCTCCCAGCTCACCTGAACCCTTAAATAGACCGTTAGAACCACTAACGAGGAATCAGCTTTTACAAGCGTTCAGTTATTTGTTAAAAAGCGATCCGGATTTTATCAACAAACTTCACGAGGCCTACGTCAAATCGTTCGGAGAGATACTTTCTTAAACATACCACATTATTGTATTAATTATGAAAAAACCCATGCTATGGGTTGTGACTGATAAAAGGATTAAGCTAAATTTCAATATTCCTCCATTACGTGCATGTACATACATAGACGAGATGTAACGCTCGACATTCAATTGAAAAGATGAGAACCATTTCTTTAAAAAAATTAAGGAAATTTCTTTTTTGGCCGAAGATTAGAAAACAGATATAAAACTAGAAAATGATACAATACCTTACAGTATTTTTATAAAGCAATGCACTTTCTTTCGAACAAAGTAGAAAGGATGGACGAGCAGGGAACGAAGAAATTTGATAACCGAGTAGGATATGAAAGAGAAATTTCTAGACATATTAAATGGTACATGACGGAATTGAACGGTTTTTAAACTGTGATGCCAAAACACTTGCACAAGTGTTTTATGATTGAAATTTCAATGCAGCACGAAATCGCTTTTTGAGCTGGCCAAACTGAAAACCTATTTTATAGAGTAATGACGTATCCTTCCTATATACCGGGTACCAAATATGGTATGTGTATGTTATCGATGAAAAAGAAATACCAATAAATACAAGATGCAATGAAAAGAGACATATATATTACATATACACTCTATTTTAACTTTTTCTTTTTATTTCTTACAAGTAACATGTATAAAACAAAGTCTAGGCAGACCTACATGTGTTTGTTTAGTTACTATTATTACTATTATTATTATGTCGTATTATCACAATATAATATTTATGTGAAATCCGCTTGAAAATATGTATAAAGAACATAAAGTACACTTTCACAAAATTAATGGCTGTGACTCGAGTCGCAAACTTGGACAAAAAATTTTATGTTGATCACAAATTTTACTTTCCATCTATAGGAATAATTCTTATAGATCGTTAACGAAATATAATCTTTCCTTATTTTATTGGTGCGTGTACCATATCGTAAATTAAAATTATGCACTAATATTCTTAGCGAATAGAATTTAATGATCGTTGACGAACGTTTCTTTCTCTCTCTCTCTCTCTCTCTCCCCCTCTCCCCCCACACACACGCGCGCGCATACACACACACACACACACACATCATCGTAACTCAATAATATCGTCAAATTTGTAATGTGTCGTTCAAGATGATAAAAAAATACATAGATACATATCTATATTTACAATCTTACAGCGACACAGAAAAACGTATCGTACTTTGTGTCATCATGTAATGTCATGTTTAAAGGATCGAAAAATCTTGACCCATTCTCACTCTTTGATCTTGCGACAACGCTCGCGTCGCGTCGACGTTTCGAGGAAATGCAACGAGTAATACGTTATGGTTACGATATATAATTTACAATAGTTGCTTTCTTCGTAGAATTCACAGCCAAATGGAACCTTTGACGGCCCGCTAGCTCGCTTCCTAGACAGCCCCTTACGGCTGGACTTGATATATGACTCTGCTCTCTGTAAAACCTTGCAAATTGCAGACTGTCTATTTTTTCATATAAATACTTTTCATATTGTAAGAAATCAATGAAAATGACACAAAGTCATAATCGACATAAGGATTACTCGTAAAGAGATCTATCCGGTCTGTACTTGTCATTTTTAAGATAAACATACAAGTACACGGATCTCTTCGCTACGCAAATGTATGCATATGGCACAAATCTAATTTTATTTCACGAGTCATATACCAAACTAGCGCAGCCAGCTCTATTAATTAAAACTATCACTTAGAGAACATCTCTTATCGCACGGAAAACTTTGCTCGAAGATGACGAAATTTCTTAAACCAGAGGCACTTTTGGTGATCCAAGTAAGGGCGGCCCGTTATCGGATGTTCGATGTGGCACGAATTTATTAGTGTTTTGCGCCGGCATAGGCTGAAGCCATCTGACAGCTAAACTAGCGATCATCAGCAAGACGATAAATCCACAGATAGCCACGATGATCGTCGCCGTCGGGAACCAGCCGTCAGTCGCCTGACTTCCATGACTGTTTGGATGTAATGGGGCCAAGTACGCTCGCTGATCGCCAAATACTACAATGATTGATATTATCGACAAGTTAAAATCAATGTTTAACAAACACGACAAGTTCTTTTTTTTCCCCGAAAGTTTAGAAAGAGATATTTACGTATTAAAAAAATTTAATTTGATTAATGTTTTGCAAAGATTTGGAGGAATATATTTCAACCATGCATAATGATGCCTGTTGAACAAACACACATTACGATAATCAATGTGAAAGATGTGACAAGTAAAATGTTGAGAATGTCTTATTAATAGCATGCGAGATAATGGAGACACGAGAGAAAGGGGACGTAGTCATCGAACCTCGTAGAGTCTTATTGAGTCTATTTCTCATCGCAGGATTGTCCACGTGATTGCAGAGATCTTGGTCACAGCAGAGAAATCCTACGGGACACTGGTGACTTTTCAAGTTGTCGTCGAGGCAACCGCTGTGAGCAGTATGATCCGCTTTTGAGAGCGGTGTATTTGGTAACTTTGTGAAGCAGCCCCTACCACGACACATGTATCCCTGAGGAACGCATTCCGGTTGATTGCAGTAGCATCTCACTTCTCTTACATTAGAGGAATCTGCAATCAAAAACGCCAATCCTATAATCGTAAATGGTTTTTAAATTAAACGTTGAATTGAAATTTTTTTTCAAATTTCATCGCAAGGAGGAGCGGAAATTAATCCTTTTGTCAGAATTGGTTGGTTCCAGATCGAAGTCACGAAGGCTCTCGAAGAGGGTTTGTGCGATTTGAACCGTTTGATTTCTCAAACTTCTCCAGACGTGTTTAAATCGCGCGCGCGCGCGCGCGCGAAAAGAACAAACGAGGGTCGTCTGAAAAGTTTTGAACGTTAACTTGAAGATGGCGTTACTCGTTAAAACCGTTCTGGTTACCTATATGCTTTGAAAGATACCTGAGAAAATTGTAGCCATTTTGGACATTTAGTTATTGTTTGACAATCATTTGCAGTCATTTGTGATTTGTGCCAGTTGGCGTCAGTGTTTTTATAAAAATGGGAAAAATCGAATATCGTATCGTGATTAAATTTTTGCATTTGAATTGAATGGCAATACGCCTGCGCGAATTAAAGCAGAGTTGGATCGTTGGATGACTTGGATGCCGTTTACGGAGACACTCTAGCCTCTAGCCCATCATTTGCCATTCTGTGAAAAGATGAGCAGCTGAATTAAACGTAGTCTTACCAGCTTGACTGACGGGTTGCTTGAGCGTTTGAAACGGCCAATAACTGCGATAACATAGAAAAAGTTTACCAAATGGACGATGATCGTAGAATCACGGTTAGAAAGATACAGAGTGGTCGTTACGAATTGATTGACCACCATGCCACCCACCGTATTCATCAGATCTGGCCGCTGGCGACTTTTTCCTGTTTCCTAAACTCAGTTTGACTCGAAAGACACAGAACTTTTCCTCGAACGAGAAGGTCGTCGCATCCGTAGAAACTTATTTTGCAGAGCAAGACGCCAATTACTATTTGAATGGGTTAAAGGAATGGGATTAGCATCGCTGGGAAAATTGTTTTCAACATAATCGCCTTAAAAGGAGACTATTGAAAAATCAAATTGACCGAAAAATATTTGTTTCTATGTTAGGCTCAAAACGCTTTTCAGACGACCCTCGTATTTTATCGAAATCTCAAAGAAGTCTGAACGAGATCGTATCTACTTCGAAAAGAGTCGTATCGAACGCGTGTTCGACGGCGTAAATGTACGTACAAGAAGGGTGGTCGGCTCGTCGAATCGACGCGACTGTGCGTTAATGAGGAACGTATAACGAAATAAAGAAAGAGAAAAAAAATGAGAGAACGAGAGAGAGAGAGAGAGACAAAGACACGATGAGGCACACGTTTATTACGATATTGCGAAGCCATCTTTATCCGCGAGCATGCTGGGCTTCGTTTACGCCAACCCCCGATCTCTACCATCATGCCGCATGTTCCCCTCGCGACCTCGTCTTTCTCCACCGGTTTCTTGCTAATAAGCCCGCAGCGATGCTTTACCTATCTCTGTTTCTCTTTCGCATGCTCCTCCTTCGCGAGCGAAAGACTTGCGAGTGCCGGCCGGTCGGCCGGTCGGCCGGCTGGCCGGCCCTCTCTCCCTCCGTTCGCGGCCTGTCGGGGTCCAGCTCATCGGGGACTAAAAAACGCTAAAACAGCCGAGTCACAAAAGAAAGATTAAAGTGGAGAGAATATATATGGAGAGAGGCATGCGGCACGCTGCTCCGTTCTGCGTTCATGTATCTTCTTTCTCTCTACATCTCTCCATATAATTCTCTTGATCAAATATCACGTAAGAGAGAAAGAATATCTCCATTTCACCACTTTATCGCGTTGCTACAATTACAACACGCGTCGTAAATGAAGAAATTACACGTAGCCTGGGAAGTTTGGAGGATTTTTCAATTTCACGTCGAATGGTCAGAAATAAGTTTGCCAGTGAGATTACAGACAGTAAATTTTTCTCATTCACTTGGCCATTCGTTTTCAAGCTGTGATAAACACATTTTTAAAAATGTACATTTTAAAACATACCGGTAAAGCGGTTGAGTCGAAATAAAGAACGGTAGCCTTCTAAAAGAAATATTCAAAGTCGACCGTCTGAGGACAGGCCCATACGCGTGTGCGCGCGCGCGCGCGCGCGTTTAAAATAAAAAAGGGAAAGGAGGAAGAGGGAAGAGGGAAGAAGAGCAGCGGGAGGTCGAGGGGCCCGACCAAAGAGAGATACGACCGACATAAGCCTGAGACCGGAGAAGAACCATCCGAAAACAAACAGACTGCATCGCAGAGTCGTTCGTTATGCGTCTACGGTATATTAATTATTCCCTGGGCGGCCGCCGCCGCCGCCGCGCCGCGGGTCGGTCCGGTCTCTCTCATCGCGCCTGCATTTCTTTTTTCGTTCCTTCGATATTATTGGAGGACCCCACCGGCGAGACTGACGTGTAACGACGATCAATGAATATCAATCGAATTTTATCGATTTCTCAATTATTGTGCAACGCATTCCAGTTTCATTTACACTCGTCGAGTCGAATGAATGAATTCAATAAATTAGGTATAATTTTAAATGTTATTTGACTTTTCCTCCAAAATATTGGCTTATATACCGAAAACATCTATAATTAAGAATCCATCTTAATTGTGCCAAGTACATTTTTACAATTTTTCTTTGTCTCCCTCGTGAACGCTCGTCATTGTTCATCGATATAAGGTAGCGCGATCGAGATAATGTAAACTCTCTGACAATGAGTTACGAGAGATAAGTACTCGATAATATATCTAGTATCATAAGCGCAAATGCGACGAAAAGATGGATTAAAAGATAAAAAGATTAACGGAATAAACTGCGGCGATATTCGATCCTCGGCTGGGGAAAGCGTGCGCAGCTTCACGACTTCCGACATATGATTCGTATACGAGCAACGAGCACCGTGCTAGTATGTATGTACGTACAATTAGAAGAGCGACGACCCATATGTATGCGTATATATGCGCGACATGTAAGATGTATCTAAAGTGTACGTCAGTGTCGGCCAGGGTCTGTTGCGCGCAACGACCGAGGTCTAACGAGTCTCTCTCTCTCTCTCTCTCTCTCTCTCTTTCTCTCTCTTCAAGTATATTCGTGCGTGTAACTCGCGAGAACATTACGCAAGGCGATGTGCTTTGCATAAGTATATTGCGAATTCTCTCTATTGAACCAAACATTGCATTAGCAAGCTTTGCTAATTAGCGTTACCGCGAGCGCAGTTCGCATAACGGTAATTGGCGTGAGAGCGACAACGAATCGCGTCTCTGTTTCGTGAAGAGAATGAAAGAATTGTAAATTTATTAAATAATCGCAGTTACGCCGCGCTGTAACCATACATATATCCGTACTAGCCATACTTGATCACGACTGAAAAGTATTAAAATTGTGTATGACACATTCGCATTTGTTTATTTCTATCGCGTATTTCATCGAATTCGAGTCACAACAGCTTATTAAACGTGATTTGAAGGAAAAAAGCTAACGAAAAAAAATAAGGCATCCAGAGAGATGGAATACCGTGCAAGTATTAAAGTAGCGATTAGGATTGTAAATGGATGGCAAATCGAAAAATAAAATGGAGATCGAGTCAGTGATTCCGGCAGTGAATCACGGCAACGGTGACACGACGAGACACCTGTTCAGTGTTTTAGGGACGAGTGGAAGCGATACGAATCCGCGGAGTTATGCGAAAAGGAAAAAGGACCGGCCGCGGCTCATCATCGTCGTGGAAAGGCGAAAGGAGTGGTCGAAAGAGCGTTGATGATGAAGAGGCCGAAGAGGAGGACCGGTCCGCGGCGCTCCGTCCAACGATTCGTGAGAAACGCTTTCATCGAACCACCTTTTCGGTGTAAAAATCTTTGAACTTAGAATCTTGCGTTCCATTCGATAGTTTAATCCAAGTTTTAGAAAAATTAAGAATTTAGAATATTGATTTTTTTCGCCACATGATTATTTGAAAGGAAAACGAATAAATTTACTTGACCAAAACGAACAATGAGCAACCAACTGAATCGATTGGTTTTATTATACCTGTAGCATTAATCGAGTCAAAACTGTCAATTAACTGCATCAACTGTCAGCATCGCTGAAGAGCTAAAGACGATCAAGGTTTATGCGTGATCCCTAAGGAAGTACGAGGAATGCTTTTGTCCTCACAATATGTATAAACAAATGTCATAGAGATTACTCTCGTCCTCGAAAGTAACCACTTTGTTTCTAAAATGCATTCGTTTGAAAGAGAAACAGGTCAAGAACTGAAATATTTTCGCTACACGATGAGCGAACCTTCCCTTCGGGCGAGGGGCGAGGGACGAGAGACGATAGGGCGTGTGGGACGATCCGCCTAATCCCGCTCGTCCGGCTTTCGGTTAATTTTCATTTTACAAAGGTACAATATCGACGGTGGTATTTGCGTTGGGACTTGTAACTATCGAGCCGAGCTCTATTCGAGCATTATGAGAAAGGGAGAGACGACGATTGGAGACGATTCGGAAAGCGGGTTGCGGGAACGCCGTTGCCGGCGGCCAACGCTGCTGGTTGGTTACGGCGGGGTGGCAATTAGCAAGAACAATGGAGAGCCGGGGTCCTCGTTCTGGGAAATAGGCAGGCGGAGAGCTTCACTCCGGGGGCCCTGCCATTCCATGGACAGAGGGGCCCAGGTACATGTATCTTACGAGGCTCCGGCATCCCGAATATATAGTATACGGCCAACGTAAGTGTATACGCGATGCGGCGCGGCGCGGCATTTCGGCGCTAGAAGACAGGCTCTTGATGTTCCCGAGCTTCGGCAACCCGGTGATTAGCCCTACTTAACTCGGATATGCGGACGCGACGCGAGCGGCCCCATCGGCAAGTAAAAGGCATCCTCATCAATTATATGCAATCGCCAAATTGCTCTAAATTACACGCGTTGCTTCTCGAGAGACGCGCAAACCCTTTTATAATTTTCGTGTTTTTTGCAGAGATAATCATCCTTGATTCGCGCGATGACCAAAAGTGCTCGTGATTAGTTAGAGATTTCTGCGACGCTGATTAAACTTGAAATTTTAACTCGCCTAGTTACGCCTAGCTACGCTCGCGCGACTCAACGAGGAGTATGCGCGTCAATAACTGACTGATTCCTCGAGTCCTAGACGACGCCGCGGCGGATCTACCGTCTAGATAGTTTCCATTCCGATTCTTTTGACAAATTAGACATGATCTCATATACGTCCTCCTCCACAAAACATCTCTTTGTTTATCGATCGCTTGGCACGGATGGTAATCCTCCAAGGGATCCAAGTAAATTGCCTCGATTATCGAGCGTGACAATTGCACGCTCATGTGTTTTCCAATCGATTGTATTTCGCGGTTATTATCTTATCGTGGTGAGATAATATAAAATTTTTTCTTATTTTCCCTATTCTCTTGTCATCGCACACGCGTCGTGTCTTATCGTACCTCTTTAGCGGGAACCTATGTCCCTTTGAGCCCCCTCTGTTAGCGGGGCGGACGTGGGACACCTGACTGGCCGACTCGCTCATCGAGACCAGCTGGCGCCTAGCCGAACCACTGGCTCTAATTCATTCCTTTCTCGCGACTCGAATGACCCAAATGACGACAAACTCCGTACAGTACCATCAGTTTTAATACCTAAACTTCCTTTTTTTTTTGCTTCGCGATGCGTATAAATCGGTAAACGAGAGTAAGCGATAGATAACGCCTTAACTCCGAAGTTAGTGAAGCGTTCGATGATTTATCGCGAGAACAAAGGCTAAACGCGTGTACTGGATATAGAAAGGAAGTGTGTGTGTGTGTGTGTTTGAAACAGTTGCGGCGATTTTCCTCGTCTTATTGGTAAAACGGAGAAGAAGCGACACAACGCAGCAGGACAATCGTCATATCCGCGATTTCCGCGGGTATCCGGAGGGTGACTAGTAGACCGTTTAGATTTCCTCTCGTACGTAGCTAGGAGCGGAACAATAAGAAATCTACGGTAATGATCGCTGCTCAAGTTGATAAAGTTGACGACGATTCGGCTCGACTCTGCGCGGCAAACGCGGGGTCGCGCGCCCCGCGTCCCAAGCTTGGAGAATGCACGCGAGCGATTACTCCAAACGATATCGCGTTCCTGATTCGGCTACGCTTCATCGACCGCTATCAATGAAACCGGAGCTATCCTCTCTGCTACATAATGCATCGTTTATTTTACCTTCGCGTACACGTATGTACATATACATATATATATATATATATATATATATATATATATACCTATAATGTATACGATCCTCACATCACGCATCGTTACAATTGTATTCTCCTTGTAAAGTGAAAAATAATGTCGACGATGTCTCGTTAATATTGAAGTGATTAAATGACTCGTTATTTCATTAACAGCATGATAAAAATGGCAAGTGTAGCTTCGAGTATGCGTGATCATAAAGGCGTTTCCTTCAAATCGTTGACATTGATTCTTAGAATATATTGTACGATGCATTTATTTATAGTAACGTATTGTGACTGCATACGCTGCATCGATACCAGATATGTCTGTAAAAAGATGTAAGAAACGCGTCGCATTGCCAAATATTAAATTATAAATAAATATTAACATGGACAAATTTTGGTTTTTATTTACGGCAAGTACTTAACATCGGACATTCCTTGGCGATAATTGAGGACGAATCGCTGCAGTAGGCCGCGCCAATATTCTCTCGTTTTCTTTCTATCCCGCGATTACTTTCGCTCGCCTCGAGCGATGCAAACGCGTCATCGGTCATCCGCAAAAAGTGCTGCAAAGAGGGAAGCTCGGAGTCGCGTTAATTGATCCAGAACGGTCGCGCCGTTATTGGCTAGCTATCGCCACTCTCGGTGATTCAACGTACATGTACAACGAGAAAGATATCTCTCGCCCAACGGGTGTGATGGCGAATATGCCGCGAAAATGCAAATATACCTATCTACAAAAACCCAAATCTTCGTACTTGGATTAAAGTAGGATAAAAGTAATAGGAAAAGAATTTGTATCCATTTGTCTTTCTAAAACTAGGCTCATCGAGATTTTCATCTCGTTGAGATCGAAAGAAGCATTCGACATTCGAAAATGACGGTCGTTTTCAAACGATTTAGAAACAACGACGACGACGACGACGACGCTCTCATCAGCCACCGTTCAGTCATCGCGTATCACAATAAGTTGGTTGGTTGAAGCGGTTGAGCTAGCGGCAGCGGCGGCGGCGGCGGCGGCGGCGGCGGCGACGCGGTCAGAATCGCCAGAATGGCGACAGCGCTCGTTCATTTGGATTCGATGCATCTCAATTCTCGGACTGCACATGCGTGCGCATACGTGTACGTACGCGTGTCTGAGCGTAACGCGACGCATCGCATACGAAGCGCGCTATTAACATAACGCGCGCGTCCGTCTATTTCGAATGCCACGGATATAACGCGCGCAATGATTGATAGTCGATTGTAAATAGCGAGAAGCAAACGTTCCCGGGCAGGTATATATATACGCGGAATAACGCGCGCACGCGATTTTGCATGGTTCGTCGCGCATTTTTGATCGCGCGAAATGCACTTTAGGCATCTTTAGACGGATCCACGTCCAACGGATGAAAAGAAGAGTAAGCTCGCTCGCTCGCGCGCGCGTATCCGTGTGTCTGTGTGCGTTTATCGTGGGAAATATCGTCGAGACGCGACTGTGATCGAGACGTGACATTAATGACGATTTTTTTCTTGCTTTGTTTTGTCCGATCGATAATGTAAATTATAATAAATTATAATAAGCAACGATTGCTGTAGCAATTAAATGATATTTTAAGCCGTCAAGTTCCAAGTTGAATCAATCGGAATACGTATTCTAAGGAGCGGGATCAGCGGGATTATATTTATAGCGAGATCGCGTACGCGTGATCGTTTATGTGATCGTACACGCGATCGTACGCGGCGGCGGCGGCGGCGGCGGCGGCGGCGGCGCCGCCGCGGAAACGCGCGCGTAATTTTTACATAACACGAACGAATAGACTGAGAGCATCATGAATACCGATGAAAAATTATTTAAACCAAATATAACAAATTTATTATGCGCATGGCAATATTAATACGGGAAAGAAAGATACGTGTAAACGCAAAGAATGAAGAGCGGAAGATAAGACAACGCGTTGCGTTGAGAAAAAAGAGAAAGATGATTATTCTATCATATGACTCTTTTAACTCATTCAGCTAATTTCAAACGTGCGAAATTATTCCTCAACAAACACTAAATTAAAATTATAAATTACATATGCGTTACTATGCAATATATATATATATATATATATATATATATATATATATATATATCTGATAGTAAAAAAGCTCTCTCGCGCGTGTGCATCGATATACTATATTTGTACTATTGTCAATCGTTTTCTCGAGCGTAAAATACGTGAGTGAAAAGCACCCGAAAGAATCTTTCGACCATCTGAAATTTTTTAAATTAACTTACGACGAGAAAAAGAGGTTTCGTTGTAATATATATTGACGTACAATATTCAGTGGCGATATATGCGACACATGATTCATCGATATAAAATCTGTCTATTTGTTTGAAATCTACTACCGGTGTATAAACACGTCCCTCTGCCCAGGTTTCAGTGTTTATTCGCTCGTTACATGTATACAGAGCACCCTTGTACTCTCGAAAACCGTATGGCTCTTCGTAAACTCTGGGACGAATAAACGCGCGCGCGCGTGGGACAAAAAATGATTCCGCGTTTTTTCAAAAACGCAACTTTTACGAATGATATTGTACTACGGTACAAATAGTTTGTAAGGATCTACATTCTACGCGATTCCGATATGAAATAATTCCATATGAAATAATATAACGCTGTAAACATAAATGTTAAATCACGTAAATAAGTGGTAAACTGGAGATTAAAAACGTATGAATTAGCATCTCGAAACACCTGCCATCGCAAAGTGAAGCAACGAATCAGACGTATAAATTTGTTTATTTTGAAATAATTACTAAAACTTGAGAGAGAATTTTCGACGAATGGTGACGTTGGCGCAGCATTGTCACGCACCTTCCGACTCCTGACTCCCGATATCGCCGCCGCGCATAAGAAACTCTTTTCTTCTAACTTGTAGCATCGCAGCGACCATCGAATGAATCATTAATTTTACGCATCGCTCGTCGCTCGTCGAGTTGTCTTTGCTCAATCTGTGCATATGGTTTGCAATATATTTGCGAAGCGAAAGCGCCTATTTCTTCACGCGACGCTTTCGCGTCTGTTGTATCTTCCACCATCTTAATTAACAATAGGTTATTTAATTAACGGTGGAATGTGTCACAACGTCGATTAAAATCAATATGTATCACGGGATACATACATATGCCATGTTCAAACCTTCAAACCGGTCTCTCTCTCTCTCTCTCTCTCTCTCTCTCTCTCTCTCTCTCTCTCTCTCAAGATGCGTGCGCGTATTTCGTTTTGCGAAAAGAACAAGCCGTTTGTTTGGCGTATAGCGCAACTTTTACGCGTGCGATATTTGGTGAAAAATATGAAAAATGACGACAAGTTATTTGATATTACGACAACTGACGAGTATCCATTTTAATATACATGCGACAGCAGTCATTCCCGTATTGTACTATTTGCTAAATGTAGACAGTGTAGACATAAATGCAGTAACGAGTAATGAGACGATACGACAGTATCGCGACAAAAACGACGTACCTTTAATCGCGCCGCATATTTCAGATAAAACAAAATTCTCGCGAAAAATAATGACCGATGGCGAAATTATCGAAACTGTTTTTGAAAAGTAATCCGCCGAATATCGCATCCTTGAGCAAATTCCACGAAGCAGGGCATCGTTCCGAATCCGGGCATAGCGATCACTTGGTGGGACACCACATATGTGTACACGGCCAAGTATTTATGTACGGAACGTACATAGCCAAAGAGGTACAAACTCGTCACGCACGCATGCACATCCGTGTAGCCGACAGGCGCCACCGAGTCGAAGCTGCGTGCGTGCGTGCGTGCGTGCGTGCGTGCGTGCGTGCGTGCGTGCGTGCGTGCGTGCGTGCGTGCGTGCGTGCGTGCGTGCGTGCGTGCGTGCGTGCGTGCGTGCGTGCGTGCGTGCGTGCGTGCGTGCGTGCGTGCGTGCGTGCGTGCGTGCGTGCGTGCGTGCGTGCGTGCGTGCGTGCGTGCGTGCGTGCGTGCGTGCGTGCGTGCGTGCGTGCGTGCGTGCGTGCGTGCGTGCGTGCGTGCGTGCGTGCGTGCGTGCGTGCGTGCGTGCGTGCGTGCGTGCGTGCGTGCGTGCGTGCGTGCGTGCGTGCGTGCGTGCGTGCGTGCGTGCGTGCGTGCGTGCGTGCGTGCGTGCGTGCGTGCGTGCGTGCGTGCGTGCGTGCGTGCGTGCGTGCGTGCGTGCGTGCGTGCGTGCGTGCGTGCGTGCGTGCGTGCGTGCGGCGTGCGTGCGTGCGTGCGTGCGTGCGTGCGTGCGTGCGTGCGTGCGCGTGCGTGCGTGCGTGCGTGCGTGCGTGCGTGCGTGCGTGCGTGCGTGCGTGCGTGCGTGCGTGCGTGCGTGCGTGCGTGCGTGCGTGCGTGCGCGTGCGCGCGTGCGCCAGCTGTACAGGCGACTACGCGATAGTCGCCACGCCGTGATACTTACGAGAAGCGCGCGTGAACGCGTCGTGTGTGTAGTGATCAACCAGGCGTATGCGTATATAAATACATATACGCTCCGCTGTCGTCGTTGGCGTCGATGAGCTCGCATTTTTCGTCGTGTCGCGCCACTCGCCACTCGAAAGACAACGGTGACTCGACGTGGTGGCGACAACGACAACAATACAAGTAACAGTGTAGATTGAAGCTACGATTAAACAAAATTTTTTAAAAGATAATGCCATCGACAAATTTACCCTTTCCTTTAAATGTAATTACAAACTTGACCCGATCCAAATTGCATAAATTTGTAATTAGTAAGAAATTTTTCTCTCTCTCTCTCTCTCCCCTCCCCCCGCTTCTGTAAACATTTTTTTCATTTTATAATACTGGCAATTGGTTTCAATTTCTCATTCTGAACAACTCGCGATAGAAAACAAAAGATAGATGTCAATTTCAAAACGCACGATTTTTCGAAGCTTACAGCTCCGTGTAATAAATTAAAAAATAATATATATATTTTTTGATCTCTGTGACGATTGCATTGTATATGCAGCACGCGGATACATAAAATTTAAATCGCACAAGTATAACCATCTCTATCTAGTGAATATAGCTCGGTTTCTATGCGTGACTCATGTTACACGAAATCTACCAAGACACAATTTCACTTATTGTTAGTTTGGCAATTTTTATTTCGCATGCGCGCATGCGCTAATGAGTGAGTCTTCGTATCGGACACCGTGCGGATAATTTAACGAGCGATTCGTCGAACGCATTCGGATTACCAACTTTACTTGAGCTGATTGCAGCTTTTTCGAAGATGCGAACTACGGTCGAGAAATTGTAATCAGCGGACGAAATAATTCCATGGAATCGACAATCGTGCGTCTCTCAGCTTGCGCTTAACTATTATGTATAGCAAGATATTTTACTTTTTAATAGCACAACAGAAATGTTCTCTAATATTAATGTTTTGAAAAATAATTGTCTCAAAGAATTATGAGTTTAAATAAATGATTAAAATTATTATGTCCAGACACAATAATAATTTCACTAATTAAAATTATGCAACATAATAGATATAGGGAATTATTTTTATGTCGATACATAATTTTAATTCAAGAAATTATTATTACGTCGCAACACAATTTTAATTCGCCAAATTATTATTATGCGTTGACTTAACTTTAATCCATCGAATTATTATTATGCCGCGATATAGTAATAATTCTGAATTTTTATTATGTTTCAACATAATTTTAATTCCGCATTGAGAAATTCCTTTATATCGAATTAAAATTATATTGCGACATAATAATAAAATTCAACAAATTAAAATTATGTCGCGACGTAATAATAATTCCATAAAATAATATTATGTATTGACATAAAAATAAATCCGTATTTCTATTATGTTGCATTCCTAATTTTAATTTGTCGAATTATTATTACGTCTGGACATAATTTTAATTATTCATTTAAACTAATAATTTTTTGAGTCAATTAATTTTTATAACATTTATATTACAGAACATTTCCGTTATGCTGTTAAAAAATAAAATGGCTTGCCATAATTATGCGTCAATTAAAATTAAAAAAGCGTTTTCATTTTAAAAGTTTTCCTAAAAAAATCAATTAAATTTCGTTGTAATCCTAGAGAAATAAAAAATGCGCCATTGATATAAATTATAAATTGATTTAGAAATCTATAGATTCCATAAAAAAAAAATAATCCAATCGTCCGTCAACCGGTCCAGGTTCAAGTCCACTTACAATTTGTTTTTAGGGTTATCCAAGAAGGAAATGAAAATACGGCACGCGGACGTGATGCAACAACGTACGCTACGCGTGCAACAAGCGTGTCGGTATTTATCATGCATATAGGTATAATGCGCTACGTACTCGACTGTCCGCGCGCCTAGCTGGCGCCCGGCGTGTGTTTTATCGTCTTTCTATCGTGCGACTAGTCTCGCTATTGTGCAAACGAAATTTCAAAATTATTAGCTCGCATCCCGCGCCGTCTTCGTCCGACTATTTCTACACAAGTACGCACTCGTGCGCGACGAGAGACGGAATCGCACATAAGTAAATTATGGGGAAAATGACGTTAAACCGCGCGTTACTTAAAGAAAATGTACGCAGCGTGCGTGCGTGCGTGCGTGCGAGCGTGCATGTGTGTGTGTGTGTGTGTGTGTGTGCACGCGCTCGCGCGCGGTTGAAAATTATTGCGGTTCATTGTGAAAAGCTGAAAGAGAGAAGAAAGGAGTCCATCAGTCCACGTGATGCTAGTAGCGGGCGCCTCTCTCGCGATGTATTATAAATCTATCGATCGATCGTGAATCATTTGTACATACGTCGCGTTGCGTCGCGTTGCGTCGCGTTGCGTCGCGTCGCGTCGCACCCCGCTCGCTCGATTCGAGTAAACGATTTTATTGCTCGCGTCAAGCATTCCTCGAACAACGACCGACCCCCTTTTAAGATAGTTTACACCATCGCGCAATAGCCTTTGTTTGTTTGCAACTAAATTGTTTTGACAAATTCTTTGGCGTCGAGTATTTCTGGGAGGCCACCCTTCAACCGTAAATCGGTTTACGACGGAGAAATTTAACTTTCGAGAAATTCGCGTTTTTGTTTTGTTTAAGTAAAAATAACTTTGAATTTTTAACTTTAAATTTAAAAAATTTCTTGCATTTTTGTGGATGTGGACCGAGAGCTTGTAAAGACGTACTACTGTTCTTCTAATATGTATTACAATTAAACGTATCGAAAATATATTGAGATCACTGAATATAATGGCTTTTTTCGTTAATTGTTAAATTATTCAAGTTTTATCATATTCCTGATTCTATAATTAACTTTGACGTCGCGATCCTTTCACATATTAGATGCATACAGGTATAATTGAGCAAACGCGACAGCGACTATTCTTTCTTACTAAAATCACGAGAATTAGTAAAACAAGCATGCCAATCACTCGCACGCAAGTATATCGCGTCTAACTCTCCTAACAACGTAATAGTTTGATATCAAAGCGTTAGCCATTTATTTATATCCGTATTAAAATAATGAAAGGAGGCTGACATCTCGATGTCAAAGGAAGAAAGGACGAGCGATCGGTCAAAGATCCATCCATTCAAGGCCGGATTAGGACTCGTGTCGCATGCCCCCTAGACAATTAAATCTTTGCCAAGTGTAACTTAAATTTCATCAAATTCTATATTCCGTATGCCTTCTTGCGTTATTTTATGCACAAGTATAATTGCAAGGTTTATTATAAGTGTTTCGGTTAATTTTGAGAGATTTTTTTGCAAAAATTTCCATCAACACATCCATTTAAAAGAAACGTTAAATTATATTTTATTCAAAATAATGTTCATCGTTAACTAAAACTTTTTCCCACTTTTCTGGCAATAAGTGAATTCAGCGGGAAAAAAATGTTCGTCTTTTGAAACAACCCATTCATCGAGCCATTTTTTGATTTCATCATATGTTTTGAAATGCTGATCATCCAGACCGTGCTGCGATCGAATCGAAATAAGTGATAATCCAAAGGAGCACAGTCTGGTGAATACGCGGCATGTGGTAGGACTTCCTATTTTAATATCAATAACGTATCTTGAACTGCTTTTGCAATGTGCGATCGAGCATCGTTATGTAACGATACAACCGATAAAAGTGCATGTAAACGCATGTAAATTGCGTGTAAATGATAAAAAAAAACCGTTGCTTTACCAACGTTTAATGCTTTAGCTAATTTTCCACCAAGCGTTTGAGCGAGTTTTCATCCAACAACGCCTGCAATTCGCGGCATCTTCGATTTTTTTTTTTTTTTTTTTTTTTTTTTTTTGGTTGACCTGATTTGATTCTTCGTCTTTGAAATCGAAATCACTGCACTTTTGAATCGTCGATATCAGTAATCACATGTTTTAACTGATGGAGTATACTGAGAATAAGTTTCTGAGATGAATCGTTGAGCTTCGGCAGCCGTTTTCTTCCAATCAAGCAGTAAAGTAATAGATGATGAAAATGATCCGTATCACGCTCCATTTTCGATCGCACTAAAAAGTGTGGTTATATGTTTACAAATGCACTTAACGTGTCAAATCGTTTGTAAAAATCCAAGCTTTGAATTGACGTACTAATGTTCAAAATGTCTCTAATAGGTTTATAGTTACAGCTATTACAGTGAGCCCTCAAAACTAACCGGAACACCTAATATAAATGTTGAAACGCGTATGTAGATCGCGTATAAATAAAACTAAGTATTTAATTTAATTTTTCAATTTGTTTAGTTTTATTAGAATACTATATTAACATATTGCAAAATTATATACTATACACAAAATACATATTTATTGTGATAGAACGTTACATGCGCGGTTGCTAATAGCAAACTCGTTGATAATAGAATTATAATCTGTTTCGCGATTAAACTCTGCTTCAATGTACAATAATAATGCTAAGGTATTTAAACGCTTTAAACGCTCATTGCTCTTGTGAATACTTTTTAAATAGTTTTTACTCCGCCAAGATCGTATTTATTATTCTCTGTGAAACTAGAACAGTCACGATAATGTCATCGTTCTTTAATCATACCCAGCCCCACTTGACAGTGCGGCGAAAATTTGCCTTTGATCAGCCGTCTTGGAAAATACCTCGTCAGACTTTTAATTATTTTTCGTGCTCGAAGCGTGTTAGTGCAGGAGCACACAGATCAACTCAAAACAAATGAAGATCACGAAACTTCAACTTGAATTTAGTGATCGATGGACAATTTTTTCAATCATTCGCGTGAAAGGTAACATATTATACATACAATATTTTAGAAATTGTTTAAAAAAATGCAGTTCCCGAAATTTGCCGCCTCTTGGTAAATTTAGCTTTATAGCCTAGATTAGTCTTAGGTACTAATGTTTCTTTGCCATCGACAAATTAATTTTTATGTTTATCTATTCTAGAAAGAGTTATGTATGAGATTAAAAAGTGACAACATAATTTCAAATGTCGAAAAAATATAATGATATTATCAACTGGAAGAAAAGTGACGATAAGTTTGCTGAAGGTGTAACTCGTGCTCGCGTTTTTGGTCTAGATACGCATATAAGTAGCGTTCGCTTCGATTAAAAGATATAGACGCGCGCATTACCTTTATCACTGGATCGCGCCTCGTTGTCGGCGAGCACCTCGTAATCCTCCGGATCTAAATTTGTGGGCGCACCGCTGCTGACAACGATGACGACGAGACCTGTCGTCACCATCGCGACAATAGTGCTAAGGTCGCGCGGCAACATCCCAATTCGGCTTTAAATCGGTTTAATCTCGGAATAACCGCGTCCACGTGGCGAATCTCTCTCCCCCCCCCCGCCCTTCTTTCTTTGGCATCCACGGCGTATTGGTCGTTAGGTTAGAAGATCGTGTTTCCCTCGAATCAGAGCGTCGAGATCATCGTGGTCGAGAGTTGTCACGATCGATGGCCGATTATCGCGGCACGCATAACGCGAACGACGGAAGAAACGATCGGCAACGCGCGTGACACGCTACTCCAACGACACCCGGCGGCCGACTGAACTGACTCACTCGTGGCGACTCGTGCGCCTGGCGGCCTGGCGGCCTGGCGCGCCGCGCCGCGCCGCGCGCCAGCCGCCAGCCGCCAGCCGCCAGCCGTCGTCGCCGTCGTCGCCGTCGACACCGCCGCCGCGCCGCCGCGCGCCACGCCGCCGGCCACCTCGGAGCCAACCGTACTCGACGATGCTCGACGACGCTCGACGACGAGCATCAGCGGACGCATGGGGCGCATCGGCAAGAGTGCTCGCTTCGAATGATTTTTAGAAAGAAAAGCCGCTTGTACCACTCATCCGCTGCTACCATCGCTACAGTCGCCAACTAATTTTCTCTCCATTTTTGCGTATTTCAAATTTTATAAATATATATTTCTTTGTGCTTCATGCCAAAAGTACATTCTATTCACACGCTTGTTTTTTCAGTTCAAACCGAGAGCTTGCAAAAGTCAAATAGCGTTTTTCACTGGGCGGCACTGAGGCGCACTTAATTGCGTTTTGCACTGAAACCGCCACCGTGTTTATTGGTGCTCGTGCCGAATTTCTGCATTTAGTGCGCGCATTAATTCTCTCACAAGTGAAAAACGCTGAAAGACTAAACGAGGAAGGAAATTCATTATGTATTACACACGTTTTGCGTGCAAGTTCACGATGACCGCATGATAGTTGGGTTAACGCAATATGTATCGGAATTCGATTAAGAACTTCCAAGGAACTGCTGCACGGCGCGCTACTTAGGTTAACGACGTAAACGGTACATAGGAATACACTAATACAGTACCCGATCGGCCGACGCCACGCCACATATGTGTAAGTAGCGTGAAATGGTATGCGTGCGATTTGTCGGCGGAAAGTCGGTGAGAACTGTGGCGCGGAAGGGGACGATGGCGCCTGAACCCTGACGCCGAAGTTGGTGCGACGCGACGCGACGCGACGCGATGCGTCGCGTCATGTCTTTGCCTGCCTGCCTGCCTGCCTGCTTGCTTGCTTGCTTGCTTGCTTGCTTGCTTGCTTGCTTGCTTGCTTGCTTGCTTTTTGCCCCCAACGATCGTCAGACGGAACTTTTATTCTTTCGATATATTGTCTCGAGTAAATCCAATTATTTATTTTTCCTCTACAATTTATATATTGCACAATACGAGTATGCCTTACAACCTTAATCAAACTTGAGATTCTTTATATACATTCCTTATTTATTTATATACAATAATTATTGAAATATGTCAAGACGCACGTGGGATTTTTTTTTTTTTGCACTTTTTCACCCTTTTACATATCTTTATAATACGTAAATCTTGGCGCGATCACGCCAAACTTATTAAAGATTCACTGTATGTACATGTAACGTTAGGACGTTACTTTTTTCATCAGAGTATGTTTATTTATGTTAGATGAAATCTTTTTCTCACGATGACCTAGCGTTTTTTGGGCGTATAGGACTTTCGGCGCGCACATACGTGCGTTATTCCCCTGCTGTAGATGTCGTTTCATCGGCAAGATGCGTATGGCAACCTGGAGGATGACTAATTACGTTGAAACAACCGAGGCCGAGGCTGAGGCCGGAGGAGGGGTAGGGGAAGGGTAAAGGGGAGAGGGGCTGGGGCGCCCCCGGGGCACCTGGCACGCTGACCGCCCCTCGAGACGCTCGGGCTCGCTCGATGGCAGCGGGGAATTTGAGAGCTACGTGGCCCGCCGTTAGTCATACAATATATAATAGAACAAAGGATGCCAGCGTGGTAGTCGTCGATTGCTCTTCAGGAAGCTTCGATAAATACAACGCATACGTTCGATCTTGCATCTCGAAATCACGTTTGTCACGGCCATCACGGCAGATTTTCAGACCTCTCCTCACGGTATCTATTATTCCTAAATAAAGATAAGTAATATCTCGTTACTTGGCAAAATGCACGCTTCAGGATGGAATTGACGAGTACAGTCTCACGTTGACATAGATACGTAGACGATTATACGTATGGGAAAATTTAATTGATTAAATCGAAAGAAAAGAATGTAACAAGTTTGGAAAATTAAGTTGTAGAACTTTGCGCAGATAGTTACGAACGTCTTTTTCAGCTTCAAATGTGATTCTATCTATACTGTAATATGCCAACAGATTAAAATAAATTTGATAGTTTCGTCTACAATTTTGAGCCAAGATTTCATTCACATATTATTGTTTCGCTTACCAAGAGTTAATAGAGAGTGTCCGTTGAGATAATATTATTAGCGTGAGATATTCGATCGCTCGTGCGATCCGACAGCCGTGCATGCTGGCGCTACTGCTGGAACTTGAAAGCTATCCAGCGAGCGTAACAAAAAATCGCTTTAATACAGACTCGGCCAGCCTGTCGGCAGTAGTTATCTCCCGCACGACCAGCTTCTATTTATATTTTCCGTTCGTTAGTCGATCAACGGTTTACGATCGAGACGAGAATTATATCCTCAAGTAGGAACAAACACACGTTTAAGGTCTATTCTGACGCGAATAAAAATTATTATAATTGCATACTGTGCAATGCGTGTGCGTGTGTGCGTGTGCGTGCATGTGCGTGTGCGTGCGTGTATGGCGTGTGCGCATCCCTCTTCCGCATATTTCCACTATATTTCAAGTCTATGCTTTGTGTATAATGGTAATACTTTACCTATATCTTAATTTATTCCGCTGCAGAAAAAACCACAATTCCACCGGATTACAATCCGTTAACTAACAATAAGTTTTGGATTCATCTTGACGAATTACGTTTACCGCGTCCATTGTGTAACGATTACTTTGAAGAAATCTGTAATGTAAAATATTTATTATTATTATTATTTACGTTTGTATCGTTCTTTCCAGCATATACAATTGTCATATACAATTTGTTGTCATAAATGGCAGATGACGTAATATATTTATGATTTTTGACATATATCCGCTAAAAAGTAAACATGTGTGTTTAAATTATGGTTAACGACGATGATTTCGTCATGGTATCCTTAGGTAACTCGTTAAGCTTCCTGTATATAAATCACGATCGAAAATCGATTCGATACGCGCGATGCCGGAGATTCCGATCCGTTTAAAACCGGATCTTGTCCTGACTCGCTACAGGTTTATTCGGATCTGCCTAACGAGAATTAGAAACCGCGTGAATGATACGATTGAAAACAATCCTTCGACACAAAACGTGTGGAACTGAACTCATTGGCAATACAATGTGTGTGTGTTGATTAAAGGAATCAATTATTTAAAGATTGTTCTTAAACTGACACACTAGATTGAATGATACGCTAGAGTAGACGACTCTATTAAACAAAGAAGAACGATATATAATTCTGGAATTTTACAACTAGATGGAAATTTACATTCGAATGTAACAGTATACATGCAGGTAGAAACTATTAAGACGCGTTAATATGCCGTGATCACCGATCTATCGTATTAACATAAAAGATAAATGTAAATTATAATATTATGACAGAAACAAATATTTTTTACATGTCATAATATTATATTTACCTTTAATTTTATTGTCATTTATGACAAGCGCCACAGTTATATTTTGTCAAGTTGAATGGAATAAAGGTGTATGAAAATCAAAGTTGCACGACTGAATAACAAATTGCGATAAAGCGTTCTTTCAAGAATGATAAGTAAAAGTCTTTGGTCACTTTTATATTGTATAAAATGCGAAAAAATCGAGGGATCGTGAAGCCCCCTTTCTCTCTCTCTCTCTCTCTCTCTTCCCCGCGCGCGCGATACACCATCCATTCCAAGATAAAAGGAATAAGAGACTAACGATCCACGCGCATTTACTAAGGTATATACCGAGGTGGGTCGAACCGAGACATTCCCGAACTCGAAAACCCACTTAACCATTCGGAGAACGAAGATTAGAGGGCAGGTCTGTGAGAAGCCTCCAAGACGTGCTATCTACGGTTTTCAGGACTAAAGGCTGGAGATCGGACCCTTCGTCGAGAGGTAGACTGATAAGAGGGCGGCTTTTAGTGTATCGCGACAAACTACCCTAAGAAAGTGCGGTCGCATAAACCTGTGGCCGAAGAAAAGGAAACTGGACAGATAATAAGAAACGAGCCTAAAATGCAGGAATGCTGTCAATTAGACTAGAAGATCGACGATCCTCAATTCTTGAGGCAAGCTATTAAATTTATAATACTGCTGTGTGTGCGTGTGCGTGTGCGCGCGCGCTTGTGTTTGCCAAGCGTGATAAAAGACGTATTATGAATTTGTTATTCAAAAAGTCACAAAATAATTTGTTGTTCCACGTGGGAAAAACGAGTTTTATGTTATGTAGGTGGTTGCTATAAACGTGTACGCTCGAGTAGTGTGTTGACGGCCTCGATGTTCACGATCTGTTACACAGGGTGGTCTCTACGTTCTACCAAGGTTGCTTTCGAATAGATTTATCTTCGTCGGTCGTTAATTATATCCAATTAATTGAAGGCAGTATGAAACTTTACGGCGTTGCGAATTGACGTCTCTTTGCGAAGTAACACACGTATCTCGATGATAATTTTTGCTTTTTTGTTTCACATTGGTATAAAAATTTTTTTTTATTCTCTTGTTTTAATTTTGTCTGATTGTCAACACGATTTTATCACGCGCGCGCGCGCACACACACACACACACACACACACACACACACACACACACCATATTTAGTACTTTGTATTACTAGACAAAACAGGCGCGTACTACATAGCTTTTAATATTACGTAATTTCTTACAAATTACAAATTTATTATTACAAATTTATTAACTCTCAATACACATAGTCAAAGTATGCGATCTTCACGATGACAGCCGCTTAAGAAGTGCAGCGAGGGAACTAATTGGCGAGAGAACTAATTTAAATCTTATGTTTGTGTGTTACACTATCATCGCAGCTTCGTGACTGACAATGAGTAACTCCGCTCGTTGCGCATCGGATCGATGAGTCAGAAATTTTTTTATTATATTTTAATGCTTTGCAAATATTCTGCGAAGGAGAAAGAACAGGACATTGAAAGAAAGAGTTTGGTAATAGCTACCAAATGTTGGGTGAAATAAATTTAAACGTTACTAAATTGGATAATACTTGCTAAATGTTTAGAAAAGTAAAATTATTTTTGAAAATATTAATTAAATATTTAATTGGCATTATTTTATTCAACATTTGGTGTGTGTAGCTTTTACAAACTTTTTTCTTCAATAAACCCAAACAATTTAAAAAAAATAATTCACGATATTTTCAATGTTTTATTGCATTATAAAAAAATTTAATTTGCAAAATTTTTGATTTTTTAAAATCTTTCTTAAATGTACCTATCCTACTTTATTTTCTAGACGTACAAGAATCTTTGAGAAAAATCAACTGAAACACTCGAAAGGTTTCGCCCTTTCAAATGAACCCAGAAAGATCGTTTTACAATTATTTTTTACAAAGTTCAAATATCGACTTCAGTAAAAATTGAGTAAGCAATCAACAGCAAAATTAAAGGATCACTTACAGTTACTCTCCAAAAGAGAGTGTAACATCGACAAAAATGATAAATTATAATAACATTTTTTAAAAAGCATTTTATGTGGAAAAGCATACGTTACAAACTTTGCGAGTTTATTTAACGTGAATTAAAAATCGCACACAAACGCAATTTACAATGTTCGAAAGCGTGAATCTTTACCTTTAATTTGCGTACTATTCACCGAGTTATTCAACACTGAAGCAACAATAGTTCCTTTTGCTTCGATAAAAAATCGTACAACGTTCAACAAACACGCAAATTAAAGGTAAAGATTCGTGCTTTCGATTGCTGTAAACCGCATTTGTGTGCCATTGTCATTTCACGCCGTGAAACTTTGCAAAATTTGTATAGAATTTTGACGTTTGACAGATTCTTTACGAAATTTGCAAAACTCCACGGTGTGAAATAAAAATTGCACACAAATGCAGTTTACAGCATTCAAAAGCACGAATCTTTACCTTTAATTTGCGTATTTGTTCAGCATTGTACGATTATTTTTTCACCGAGTTATTCAACATTGAAATAAAAATAGCCTTATTTTACTTCAATGAATAACTCGGTGAACAAAATCGTACAATGCTTAAGAAATAGGCAAATAAAAACTAAAAATTTACGCTAAATTAAATGCTGTAAACTGTATTTCACACATGCCTTTGGAGTTTATTGCTCTTGTGCGCTGTATCAACGTAAGATCGCCGCGCTATTCGATTCGCGTTCCGAGATGCGAGTGAGCAGGTGAGTTATCTCGCTCCATGTGTTATCTCGCGAAACGCGATCGTTCTCCGTTTCGCATGTACTCGTATGTATGTACTACAATTAGCGGTTGTCGAGTTATTAACTTTTGTGATTAAGCCTGAACTATCTAGCGAAGCAAATATTTTATACAATTTATCTATTTAAAGTATTTGTCCGTTTAAAATATTTATGTAAATCAAAGCGATAAGCAATAATAATTTGATCTATTTTGTCGTAATGTTTGTCAATGATAATCATTCCTATATATGTATAACGCTTAAATTTGGATCTGCATTACATAACGTCATGCTTTGGATTTCTCAATTTCAATATAATCAGTCCACTACTGACTACTCGAATTGGAAACGCGGAGTATGAATGCATGAATCCACGAACGAATTTAAACGGATTTAAACGGATTTAGGAAGTCAAGAGTGATATGTATCACTCAATAATATTCGTATTTCCAAAGAATTTCAATTTAAATATTAACGATTAACTTATTTCGCGGGCAACTGAATCATGTACTTGTATTTTTAAATGGTCCGTTGCGTTTCAATTTATTATTAATTCCGCTTTATTAATCACGTTGTATTGTGTAATTCCAGGTTAAATCCGCCGACTTCGTTTTTGAATTATTACTAACGAAAGGCCGCAGATCGAAAGTATCGAAACGTCAAATAGCTTCTTATCTTAATCGCGCGCGTATGATGACGCTTTGATTTTTTCGTCGTAATACAATTAAGTAAATATTTTGTGATTGTGACGTGAACGTCGGGAGTGCTGTATGTACTACATACGAAGTGCCGCGCGCGATCGTTCTTTTCTATTCTTTTCCGTGATGTGTAATTAATCGGTGTTTTCGCCAACGAGTGTCGTGCCACGGAAGACCTGAACGAGAGAAGAGGAGGAGGAGGAGAAGGAGGAGGAGGTTCAGGACAGTATCGGACGTCGGCGAAGCAACCCTAAAGATGAATTGTCTGCTATCTATAATTTTATCTGTTACTTTCGGAATCGTTTGCAAGTTATCTTGCACACGCGATTGACCGCTAAAATATTAATTATTTTAAACGCCGCTATAATTTAAATCGTGTATTTTATTTTACAAATTACAAATCAACGTAGCCGCAACTATAGTTATCGCTATTAACCCCTCAATACACAGCCAAAATACGCGATCTCCGCAATGAGACAGTCGCTTTGGAAGTTAGCGCAGCGAGAGAACCGATCGGCATCGTAGAAAAGCGACTACAATAACTTGGATATATTCTTTATATACCTTGTTTTTAGAAAGGATAGATTAAAATGTAATTTATTTAATTCGATTGATTTTTCTGTGATTGATCTTTTTAAAATCAACTGAATTAAGTAAAAAATTAAATCTATATAGATGATGGATATAGAAGAAAATTTAAGAAAAAAATGCAAACCTTGTAACCACGTAACAAGATGCCAAGATGGACATGAGGGCTGCGACAGAAAGGACGAGAGCGGCAATGTGCAGCGTCCTGATGCGATTCCGGAGAAGTTGGTTGGCCGATTCCGTCGGATCCCTATGCTTTCGATCAGGCTGCAACATTAACGTTGTATCGCGATTCGTTGACAAGGTTGTCGGACCGATCATGGGCGTCTCACGATCCATCGTAGAACGCATTTCATTTATTCCATCCTCTTTTCTCTCGCGTGTCCACGCGTTAACGTCATCGTCGTCGTCGTCGTCGTCGTCGTCGCCGCCTGCAGCGTTACAGTAGTCATGACTGTTGCAACATATCAATCTGGGCCAAGGCACGTGAACCGGACGCCGGCGCCTGGGACTCGCCGACAGTTCCACGACGTTGAGCGATCGCGACCTCATGACCCAGGACTTTGTTTCGCACAACAATGGCGTGGCACCCCTGCGTGTGATATTGCGAATATCAATTGATAAAGTTCTGTGAACCCGTCCCGTTTGTCGCGATCGCCGCCGCGCCGCGTCGCGTGGTCAAATTGATGCTACAAAAATGCTTGGAAGCATCCTTTGATTGATCAATTTGTCAAATTCTTTATTCCAATAATTCGAAGCATTTTTCGGGTCTTGTCGCGTTGACTGCACGAGAGATATTATACTACTGTTACATTATAACGTGACCTGTCGAAACGCAACATTTTGATCCAAGTGACAACAGTGGATTCAACTATTTATATATTTTCCTCGAAATGATAGATTTATTGAAGAATTTTCAAAGAATCTAATTTCAATAACGAGATCAATATTATTTTACATCGATTTTTCAATCAAAAGATTTAAACTTTTGTGATATTTTGAGCTGGACAGCAGAACAACAGCCGAAATCTTACATTGTACAAAAACTTGTGCAAAGAAAACGAACATCAAGGAGAAAACATTCTTATTAACATAATATCCGGATTTCGTTGGACGAATCCCTGTCGTAACTGCGACTTTTTAAGTGATCACGATAGTATTATTAATGCGAGGCATTCAATAAAAATTGCGGAAACCTTTTTAGTCGATTATCTCGTCAAGGTTATTCGCGTGTCGTCACACATTCCTGAATTTATATTATAGCGTGTTGTCCAAATATGCACAAATTAAATTCTGTTAGTGAAAAACGCATCTTGTCTTTTGGCACTTTAATCGAAATAAGATAAAAGAAAAAAAATTTTTTTTTTTTGTGAAAAGTTTTACGTTTCTCTCTTCTCAATAAAAAAAAAAAAAATAGCGTCATATTTTATTTAATAAAAAAAAAATATTATTTACATATTATATATTTCGTAAAATATGAAAAAGTAATTTACGATATACGTACTCCGTGCATCCTCTCGTAATCGTACTTTCACCGATTTCTTGTCCAGTTGTCGCGATAAGTTCGGTGTAGCAGAAGAATCTCGTTCTACAAGTATCGATTCTAGCCTCTATGCAGGCTTTGCTCGTACACACGCACTTTCTGCCTGTAAAATTTTATAAAAGTTGATGCAAAAAATGCAAGTTAACGCATATTTACTCAAAATAAAAGAATTGAAAAATTAATGGTAAAATTTAATCTTTGATTACTTTACAAGGAAATGATGGGAAACTTTCAACAACATATTGTCATATAATGACGCGCTCGTTTTCCTCTTTATATAACTCAGCTTGTCAGTTTTATTATACATATATTAACGAGTCGTTGAAATTGTTTACAAGCAAGTCGGCCGCTACGTACATCCCATTGCACGTGGAAAGAACGTTTAATTAACGGGGTGTGCCTCTCCGGTCGTCGGATTAACGATGAGTGTCTCTTTGGGTCAATTAGAAATGGCAAGTGGCTTACCTTCAACTTTCGTGAGACTCGTCGACAGCGACACCGCGATGCATACCGCGAAAAGATATCTGGCAAACGATCGAACGATTATCGATCGACGACGAGTGGGCATCTCTTCTCTCCGAAAGGTTTAAGAAGGTCGAAGAAGGGTCGCAAAATGTTGGTTTAGCGCTTGCCAGCTGGTAGAGCGATTACGACGATTATGACCGTGGGCCATAATCATGCTGCAACTTTGGCGGTTCTCGCGAGGCGCTACTGCGAAGGAGCGAAGAGCGAATCGTCTTATCGGTTGAAAGGACTATTTAGAAATATATACGTTGGAAGGAGGAAGCGCCGCGGCTACAAAACTCGGCTACTCTCGCGTGGGCACCTCTAATTTTAGCATCTCCCACTAAAAAGAATCGCGCCGCCGCGCGCCGCCGCGCGCCGCGCGCCGTCGCCATGTGACCGGTTCGATAATTTACTCCTGCATCTATTTTAATTCCGTCATCGACAACGTTTACTCGTACTCGCCGTGTCCGTGAAATCCCACGTCGTTTCGGTGGTCGCGAAGCGATTTATACTCGCTTCGCGCCAAAGGCGCGAATCCCCATTTTTTCGCGGACGCCTCGCGACGGACGATACTGACGCGCAGGCGCGCGAGTCACCGCATGCTCCTAAAGTTGTCCGATTTATTAGAAGAACAACACGCGGCCGCCGCCGCCGCCGCCGCCGCCGCGACTCCCCAGATACGCGCTTTTATATATTTCGAGAGACGATTCGGACGTAACGAGGCGCCGAATGCGACAGCGAAAGGACGACGACGACGCGGCTCTTTTGCTCCAGACGGCGCCGCGCGCCGCCAACTTGGAGTCGGAGTCCTCGTTAGCGGAAAAATTTCACTGTCCAATCTCCTCCTTTCCTCCTCTCTTCGATCGACAAATATTTTTCTCATTTACATGCATGAATATGTAGGAAAAAAATCGATAGGATTAAATCGCGATTATACGTTCGCACGTTCAAATTTTCACTTTTAATGTAAGTACTTGGGATCCAGCGAGAAATTAATAATAAAAATGAAATCAATGTCGGTTTGGACTTTAATTCGATAAGTCGAATCATCTCTCGCTGGGGAGATGCAGCTATGTTGGCACGTAAGCAAATCCGAAGAAACGAAACAGTGCATGAAGCGAAAATGTCGAAGAAATAAAAATTAAGAATTAAAAAAAATTACCGAGATATACGTCGCGGATACACGACTCGGTATAAGATCAAAGTTACGGAATAATAACGAAGTTGTAATATTTTCTTTACAAGTGTTTCGACAGTTTCGCCGTACTGCCGCAGCATGATATAAGACCGGTTGACGATCGTAATAAGGAAAAACGAATTGAACAGTGACGAGCGATTTCGGCTTTGGCTGCAATGTTTTCCGGCATTCGATGACTCAATCGCGCAGTCGTTAACTTTTCAAGCGCAGCAGACGAGAGAGAGAGAGAGAGAGAGAGAGAGAGAGAGAGAGAGAGTTGAATTCCTCGCTTGGTTTTCTATACATGCAACATTAGCCAGAGCACGCGCTTATTCCCCCCATCACTCTTTGCACATTTCTTTATCGATCTTTGTCGAGAGGCGGCCGGTAAGAACCAAGAGTTGGGTTATCGGAATGGATACTTGGTTACAGTTTAACGAGGTCGCGTCAAAAGCTTAACAGTTTGTTCGCTCCAATCGCTTCTTGCCACGCGTGCGCGCGCGCACAAACGGATCGAGTGTGTCCGTGATAAAAAGATTCACGAGAGGCAGCACAATGATTTCTTTCACATACATACATACAATTTGAAATATGAAACGTACTTTGTTGTCGCATTTAGTTGAGTTTCTTTTCTTAGTATATTTCGACCAATTTCGACTAGATCTGTCAGATCGTAATGTTGTGAAGATTATTGCTTCGAGTTAACATTTTAACGATGCCCTTGCTAATGAAACATTTTGTATATAAGAGTTGCGTGTAGAATCGCAAAAAATCTCATATAGAAGAACGCCGCGGTCTCTTATTCCGAATATTTATACATCGATTCACATTCCCGATCGTCACACGCGTTCGCTTTAAAAAATGACATATACATATATGCGTATAATACTTTTCCCTCGTTCGAACACACAAACGGATAGTTTTGCTTTATTTGAGGAAACACTTGTAAAAGAGAAGTGGGAATCGCCACACTTGTTTTTAATTAAACTCCTGCATTCTATCTCGTTCTCATCCTCGTTTCAATCCTGCAGACGAGCATATCCTCTCTTAATTGTCGACAAGAATTGTGCCCGTCAAGCGGCGCGGAAAACGAGTTTTGAACAGGAACAGGTTGTCGCGCGCACGGGAATTAAAGAGTGCGGCTGCGTTGCGTTGTTGTCTCGCAGTTTTATGTATATATATATATATATATATATATATATATATTGTACTTAGCGGATTTAATGTTAGATTTTTGATAGCACTGATTGCTCTGGATTTTTCAAAAGTATTCGATACCATTATAATAATCCCAAGCTACTTTTGGCCAAACTGCATCATTGTGGTCTATCGCTCCCTGCCATTTCCTTTTTGCGTTCTTTTGGATCTTTACCGATCTTTACCAATCGTTCCCAGCGCGTCCTATCGTACACTCTGTATTCTACCTCTTCCCCCTCGCACCGTTGCATCTCAGGTGCCACAAGACTCCACGTCATCCACATTCTAGGAGTTTTATTCTTTATTCTCTTTGCCGCGGACCTTGCAAATATCCCTCTATTATATCTACTCGCGTGTAATGGTGCAGGTTGCAGTCAGTTGTATCTTATTTACAATTAATTTAATAGTAATTTATTGTTTACGTTTCTCATAGTAGCGTAGAATTTTGTAGCGTAATTCTGTTATATTTATAATTTATATATTTTTACTTATTTTACTTTTTATTTTGTTTCGCTTTGTTCTTGCTTTTGCATCTACTCTCTGATAGGCCTTACGGCAGCAGTATCGCTGACGCCTACATAAACATATAGGCAATTGTGTAATTCTAACTTTGAATATTATAATCTCTATGTATTTTTAAGGCATGCTGTTTTTACGCAATAAATTAAATTTAATTAAATCGTTGTCGCGAAATGTATACGCCGTGCCCACGTGAAACGTCGCTCGCAAGAATAGGCAGTTACCGTTTAAAAAATCGTTCGAAGAGTCGGCATAAAACCAGCGCGCGCGAAACGCGCGAGACGCGATCAGAGCTGGCTGCGGGCCACGCGCAGCTAGCCTGTAATTCCCTCGTAATAGCTTCAAGAAAGGTCGACGTTACATACTTACATACACGGACGTACGAGTTACGCGCGTCACCCAGCCAACGTTACATCCGGCGTCAATTTAATCGGCGAATTATCGACCGACGCAAGCAAGTCGATTGAAACGCAAGTCTCATCGCGCTACTTTCGTCAAAGCTATTATAATGGGCTAGATAATCATGGCAATCGCGATGCCTCCGAGCGATAATCGTTTTTCAATTTTAAAACAATTCTAATTACTTTTCATTCATTTTGTCGTTATATTATTCTTACATAATTTATCAATATCATTATTCTTACCTGTAAAAGTACATATGTTCGTTAAATTAATAATAAATTTCAACACTAATATTAAAATACTGTCCAGCGTTATCTTTTTAGATAAAAATCGTTATTTGGAATACTTTACTAAAACGTAATAAAATTCATCTGACTTCTAAATCTGTTTCAAAAAGTTGATATTAATTGAATTTCCATATAAATGTTATGTCAGGAATTTGTCTTTCGAAAGAAAAATTTTTTCTCGCATCTATCTAGAAAATTTTTCAGGTTTGCATTACGCGGTAGCATATTGTAAACTATATATTGTACTATTTACTAGCGGTGTGTATATGAGAAAAGTGCAAATTGACAGCTGGGAACTACACGTTTGTAAGTGATGAAAATACATGCGTGCCATGTGATACATGACAAGTTAATTCCAAAAACGCCGAGCGTTGTGGAGCGTCACGTACGTCTCTTCGGCCGGAATCAATCCTGATTTTGCGACGAATCGGTAAATCGGTAGAGCGGAGCGCGACCGGCGACCGGCGACCGGCGACCGCGGTCGCTTTGTCACGCAACGACTGGTGCTGAAATATAATTGTCAATATTGCCCACGTTTGATTGGCGTGTAGAAATGCACGAGAGAGATCAATCGCGCACATACTATAATACAATTTTCATCGATCCGTAAAAAGAAAAAAAAAAGATAACTTTAGCAGGGCAGATAGACGATTGACTATAAATTACGCATAATTAGGCAAAGTTAAGTTGGCAACTCGCTTAACGCGTTAATCGTCTGTTAGGTTTACTCGAAATTTCATTTTGCCTATCAGTGTCAGCCGTACGACTAGTTTTTTCAAATGTATAACAAATACGTTATAAACAAAATATAAAACGAAAGAGATATTGTTTCTCAGCTCTTACTCATGTGGGTGAAGTTTGGCTGTGCGCCGATCACCAGCATCTTTCTCTGCGACGAAAACGTTGCGGGAATTATACTTATAGACATCTGGTTTTGATTGTTTCTCGGCTGATCGTTTCGTCTATTATCGTTGATACGTACGTTACGTCCACTGGATGGAATACCTTAAATATTATATCTGTGATTATCGTCAATTTCTAAGTAAATTGTCATCATATCTTCTATTTGAAGAGATTGACGACATTAATAGCCAACGTAATGTGTTTTTTTCCCTCCCTAAACAAATATGCTCACCGAAAAAATGACAGAAACAACGAGTAAAGCAATGCCTAGCCAAAAGTACCAGGCTTCCAAAAGATGACGTGGTGCTCGCCGTTGCACTACGGAGCGACACTGCAAATTACAGCAGCGATACAGGCAATACACGACTGTACATACACGCATACGGCTTAAACGCCTTACTGTCGCTGTCGTTTCTATGTACGTAAAAGACTCTTGCCATATCCGCGACATTCACAGTTTTTCTTGCCGTAGCATGCAAGATGATTAAAAATTTATCATTCTATCGACGACTACTCAACATCCGTAACATTGGACTGACTGTCTTCCAATCGTGTTCCAATTCGACGAGCTGATAGATGCGCGACAACAGATCGATTCGCGAGTCGTGTCACGATCGTGAATAGTCCGCGGGTACTTAAAAACAAAACTTGCGCGATTCAAATTATTCCCGAGACGCACAAGTAGGGAGCCATTTCTCTCTGGCTAACACTTGCTTCTTTTATTTACTAAATTAAATTAATATTGCGATACGACGTCTCAATATATCGCTCACAAATTTTCTTATTTTCCTAAGAACTTTGTCTTCGAATAACAATCGCTTGTTCAATCTTACAAGTGACGAGAAACGCAATATATTATAGTTTTGAAAGGTATTCGACAGTCGACTTGGTGTTCGACTGACTTATTATCGTTGACTGGACTGGTCAACTGGTCAAGCATGAAAATAATCGATAAAACAAACGCGCTATGTATGTTATTCAAGTGCCAAAGTCGATCGATACGACAAGTGCTGACCGAGCGAAACACGCGCGCGGGGTTATAAATGTAAAATTGTAAATTGGATTGGTTGATGCCGTTAATGCCTTTTTTTACATGAGAAAATCCATCATAGATATCCTCCCCTCTCGGGAAAGAGGGGAAGGTTATGTCGGACTCCCACCGACTAAAATCCCATGATGGTCCTTCTGTCTGGACGAGGAAGACGCCCCGGGATTGCATTTCAACCAACAGGCGCCCCCGATGCCGTTAATGTCTAACCACATTACAATTAATCAAGACTAATTAATAATATCTTAGTTGATTACTTAATCTTCCTATTCAGATAATCGCGATAATATAAACAAAGTTTATTCAGGAACAATAAAGAGAGAAAAATTTAATTTTACGAAAATGTTAATGGGGTTCCTAGCAATGTAAGAAAATCGTCTAGATCTCTCGACCGATAATAAATTTGTCGATAATTATAAAGTAAAAGTACATTATTTGTGTGTGTGTGTGTGTGTGTGTGTGTGTGTGTGTGTGTGTGTGTGTGTGTGTGTGTGTGTGTCATTAGCCATACAATATAGTATAAATTGAGTGATAAATTATTAAATTAATATTGGTTGCCGTCGTGTGGCGGTGGCGGAGGCGGCGGTCCTCTCGGCGGGAAGGGTGGTCGAAACTGAGGTGGCGGTGGCGGTGGTGGACCACCCTGCGAAACGGGCGGCGGTGGCGGATGCCGCCAGGCGGCCGGAGGGGTCTCGGCGGTGAAGGCTGATACTGTCCGAATTGCGGTGGGGGTGGACCACCGGCGGAGGATGGCGGCGGAGGCGGTGGAAATTGTCCCTGTGGCGGTGCCCCCACAGCCCAATGCGGCGGTGGTGGTGCCATCATCCTGGAGGCAGCCGACTGCGCCTGAGAAGTCGGCACGGGCATAGGTGGCAACGGCGGTGGCATACCAGGTGGTAGAGGAGGATGCGCCGCCATCGACATCGGGGGGAGAGGAGGCGGTGGAATGTTCGCCGGTGGAAATCCGCCGGACGGTGGCGGCGGCACGGGCGGTGGAGGCGGATGACCCATCGGCGGTCCAGGAGTGGACGGTGGCGGTGGCGGTGGCACGACCATTCCGTGATGCATCACGTGATGCTGAGGATGATGAGTCGGCTGGTGGGCATTCGCGTTCGAATTCGGCATCGGTGGCGGCGCCAGAGGTGGCGCGTCCGCAAACAGCTGATGTGGTCTGTCCGCTTGACTCAACGGATTTTGCGCAGCCAAAAGTCTTTCGGCGGCACTGCCGTGTCTCTCGCCCTTAGCGTCACGCTTAAAAGCGTAAGATACCGAGATTGGTCGATTGCACAGATACTGACCGTTCATCGCCTCGATGCTGGCATCAGAGGCGTCGAAAGAAGCAAAATTGATGAAAGCAAAGCCTTTCGAGTTACCTGTCTCGGGATCTCTCATTATCTGCAATGTCGAATTATCTCGTAATATCAATGCTCGGAGTCAAAGAGAAGATAATCGATTCAAATAATTAAACTAATTGTACATACTTTTGGTGTTTGCAAAATCACGCCGAATGCACTGAATGTATCGTACAATAATTTTTCATCTACTTCTGGATCAAGATTCCCTATAAATATATTTGCTCCAACATCCAAGTTCTTTTGGTGTGCACTAGCCTTGTTTACGCGAATAGGTTTGCCATAAAGTTTGATCATATTCATGATTTTAATAGCATAATCCGCATCTTCTTCTCCCATAAATTCGACAAAGCCATATCCTTGATGCATTTGAGTTACTCTGTCTTTCGGCATGTGTACGTTAACTAAAAAAAATTACATTTTATATATACATATTTGTATTTTTAAATTTGAGAAACTCAGCTATCATATAAATGTCCAGTTTTATTGGTTGCATTCAGCAAACGCAACACGATTGCGCGAACAATCGCTAATTATTGCTTGTGTTTAAACCTTTAGAGCCATTGTAAATCTAGAAGAATACGATAGTAGCAAGCGCTCACTCAACTGTTGAATGCAACTACTATTACTATTTTAAATAATAGAATTAACAAAGAAAGGGTTTGTTTCACATATATTTTTATTTTCTTATCTTTATAAAAATATTAGAAAAGATGCTTGTAAAAAAAACTTTACAATATATAAAAATGAGTAACGCATATGTATGCTTACCAACAGGTCCCGATTGAACAAATAATTCCCACATAAGGGATTCTGTAACTTTGTCGTCCAAACCTCCAACGTATATTGTTGCATCTATAAAGTTTTCATACCAAAGATATAGACGGTAAATACAAAAATTAATTTATTATGCGTATAAAGAGTAGGTACGTTTATATATGACAAATTCTTTACACATGTTCAGTGATATAAAACATATTTAAATACACCAATTAGAAGGCACCAAAGTGTTCTAAAAATTGTCAATTAATTAACTATTAATAGGGTAATAAGAGTAACTGCGATTGTTGGTGCGTAGAAATGATAATAATTTTATTAACTTTACATACAAAAGCGCAGTACGTTCCAACTCGAGTCATCCTCAGCTATCAATCTTTCTTTCTCGCACATGTAACACTGTGTTACATGTGCAAGAAAGAGAGATTAATAGTTGAGGATGACTTAAAATTGAGTTGAAACGTATTGCGCTTTTGTATGTAAAGTTAAGAAAATTGTTATCATTTCTACGCACCAACAACCGCGGTTACTCTTATTAGCCCATTGATAGTTAATTAAAATATATTTAAGATTAACCTCAAGATTAACCTCATATATTTAAGATTAACCCAAATAGCTAGTCTAATTTGTAATATCACAATGAGGTTATTATAATCAAACTTTTTTTCTTTTCAAATATTATATACATATATTCCTTTTAGAATAAAAGATTATATAAAAATTAAACAATATAAATTACTTAAGCTAAAGAATCAAAACGTACCTTGGTTACGTTCCGCAATTGGGCCGGCTGCCATTATTCTTAACCTTTACCTTTACTCAAAACTCAAAAATTGACAGGTTAAAGATTAATGGCTGCGTTCCACCACGTTCCACCATGAACCGGTGCAACAAATGCATAGGCTTGTTTTCTATTCCTGCACTAGACTGCACTGGAACGTTCCTTCTTGCTTTCGCTAACTTTAGGCTTGTTTTCTATTCCTGCACTAGACTGCACTGGAACGTTCTTTCTTGCTTTCGCTAACTTTGAAACATCTATCTATTTCATTTTAAGTGTACACTTATTTAAAGAGTTCAGGAACAGAAAACAAACAGTTTGAAACATATATCTATTTCATTTTAAGTGTACACTTATTTAGAGAGTTCAGGAACAGAAAACAAACGGCATGTGTGTAACCCGGTGAGCAACTCGAAACAACTCTTGCAAGCTCTTGGAGCAAATCCAGCAAATCGAGCAAACCGAGGGAAAGGCAAAGGGGAAAAGTTGACAGGACATAACGGAGGATTTACATTGCGTATTATGGCTGACTTTATGTCCGATGTTCAATAGAAGAATTTTTTAGGAGTAAATATACATTTAAAAGTCCCTGGAAAATACTTTCTCTTATTGGATATCGACTAGCCATACGTCATCATTTTATAAATTCGTACATGTGAATTCTTCATAATCCGAAGGGATATATTTTGTAGAGTTTGAAGAAAAGTAAAACTAACCTAAATATACATATGTCGTTATCTTTCCATTATATAAAGAATTTATTTAAACGTTAATATATATGAAAAGAGAGGAAGAAGTAAAATATATTTTATGCCAATTATTTTCCTATCTTTTCTAACCTCTCGATTTATATAATCCTATACATTTACATCGTTGTCTTCTTCCAATAGATCAAAGCTGGTGATGGGAGAGAGAAATTGGAAAGATTGGAGACCTTTCGTGTACGGAGGTTTAGCTTCAATTTTTGCAGAACTGTGTAAGTGAATAAAAAGACTGATTTTTTTTTCACTGTCTGAAATAATATTTTGGATTACCCAATACAGGAGTATGTACATGTACCATGACTAGTAGTAATTTCCATTTCTTTTATTCTAGGTACTTTTCCCTTAGATACGACAAAAACACGGTTGCAAGTACAAGGCCAGAAGTATGATCAAAAACTTGCACGTTTAAGATATACTGGCATGACTGATGCTTTATTACAAATATCTAAACAAGAAGGAATAAAAGGTTTATATTCTGGGTACGTTTGTGTAAGAAATAATATGTTGTTCAATAGGCTATTCTACAATGCCATTGTACAATAGTGTAAACGTAGTTATAAGTGATTGTAAAGCATTGTAAGGTGCAGTTATACATCCATTTCTGTCAAAATAAATTAATTCTAATCTTGGTTTCCTGTTTTTAGAATTAGAAAAGATGAAAGGAAATTAAACCAAGATTAAAGCTTATTTACATTGGTAGAAATATACATACTATATTTTACAATCACTTACCATTATGTTTATACTAGTATAGAATGGCTCTTAAAGTCTACTTCATTTTACTTTAAATTTTACTTAAAACGTTATAAGATAACGTTCTCAAATGTAATAATCAAAAATATTTCATTTAAATATAGAGAAACAGCAAAAATAATTTTTGTGCCTTTGAAACTAAAAATTTCAATATTATTGATGATAATGTTACCCTTTTGAAATCTTAAATATTAATTTTTGTATTATCTAGGATTAGTTCTGCGATCTTACGACAAGCGACATATGGAACTATAAAGTTTGGGACTTATTATTCACTTAAGAAAGCTGCAATTGATACATGGGCAACAGAGGATTTAGTCACAATAAATATTGTTTGTGCAGCATTAGCTGGAGCTATATCAAGTGCGATTGCCAATCCCACTGATGTAGTAAAAGTTCGTATGCAAGTCACGGGCAATGAAACAAATGTATCTCTGTTTACTTGCTTCCAAGATGTATACAGATATGAAGGTGTTCGCGGACTTTGGAGGGTAATAAAAATAATTTTTAATATATTATTACACACGTACATGTATTTTGAGATAAAAAGCAAAATTATTAGAAATTCAATCTTGATTATATCAAATTGATACAAAACATTTATCGCACAGTTTATAGTAAAAAAAATATTTTAATTATCTAGATTTTTTATCAAAATAACCAATTTTATTAATAACTGAATTTTCTATGTATACCTAACACGCGCGCGCGCGCGTATGTATGTATATGTAAAGATAAATAAAAATTAATTTTTTATGCAGGGTGTTGGGCCAACTGCTCAACGAGCAGCCGTTATCGCGGCTGTAGAATTACCTATATATGATTATACCAAGAGTAAATGTATGAATGTATTGGGAAACAGTGTTAGTAATCATTTCGTGTAAGTTTTTTTATTACTAAATGTAGATATAATATCTACAGGAAATATTTAAAATATGTTTACTGATTATCACAGTAAACTATTTTTAAATTTATGGTAACTATGCTAAAACTATGCTTTTTAATCAAAAGTTATTTACAGAAAAGAAAAGTTCATTATCAATGTTTTTTAAATTATACCCATACTTATAAATATACCTGTTTTTTTATACTCTTAATTATTACTATCGATTAACCCTTATCCGGACAAAGCTGAAACTTATTTCTTCTAATAACGTATTGTCATTTTACAATAAAAAAAAAAAACATCTATACGATTTTATTTCTGAAACTTGAGACAGAATTAATAATAATAAACTACTATTATGTATGTGTATAAAAAATGCCTCTGATATACATATATAACTATTTAACAATAAGATAATATATTACATATTAAATTAAAATTTTTGATAAATTCATAAGGAGGCACTTGGAAGAAAAAAGATTTTGGGAGTTTGTATGAAAGCTTTTAATAATATTTAACTTTTATTCTGAAATAATGTGTTCCACACAAGTATGTATCAATTGTGTATTTTTTGTTAAGTGTTTTTTGTTTGATTTTTTAAATCTAGAATTAGTTTATTTCAAATATATATATGATTTATTTCATTTTAACTCTTATCTACATTCTAACATTATATATTTTAATGCGACTAAATTTTAAATCTTTTTTGTAGATTATATTAATCACATTACTTGAAATAATATTAATGACTCTTAAAGCTTACGTAAAGGTGTATTTTATATGCCGTACATAGCGCATATATAAATTGAAATAACACATATTTTAATATATTACTTTTGTGAATATATAAAATATTAACTTTTAATTTTTTTAAATAATTTTTTGATTTGCCAATATCCATTGGCAAACAGGATGGTCAAAATATACTTAGGACAGAACAATAACTAAATTTATTGACTGCTTGCACCAATGTATTCATCAAGATATTTTATTGATATAATTATGTTTATAATATATCAAATATATCTTTTTCAATATAGAAATTATTAATTTTATTTTGAAATAACTGACAGTTTAATTTTATTACATTTTTAGTGTCTGCAATTCAAAGTATAATTGCGCGATTTTCCATATGTTGCACATTATCGCAGGAAAGAAGTAAAACTCTCTTAAAATTGAAATTTTATTTCCAGGTCCTTTCACATAGTCATGCGTATGGGCACGTGCGATAGATGGATTTTGAGATGACCAGAGAGGCTTGACACGGAAGCTGTGTTCAGCACTCTGTGTTTAGTTCAGGAGTCGTTAAGACAATCGACCAAATAATTATACATGTTAAACTACTTTGCAAAGATCATTTAATTAGTATTTATACATTTTAGGCTTTGGGAATTTCTAAGATACTAATTGTCCATCGCATACTTTCTAATTTTTCTACTGTAAAAAAATCCCATTTTGTCCGTGTTTTTATTTCTGTTCATGTTTGGACACAGTGCTTTGCTCTATTAAAATATTGACCATCATCACACCAACATGGTATTATGCATTTTTAATTTTTTATAATGCCTGGATAAGGGTTAATTTAAAATCCTAATAGAAATTGAATGTCATAACTAAAAAAGATTTCCAATTATAATCGATTAAAATCCATATTTCAAACATATTTTTAATGCAATTATTTTAAGATGTAATTTTTAATTCGTATATTACACAGTAAATAAACTTAAATGTAATTATATTTTTTAGATCTAGTTTTATAGCTAGTATGGGAAGTGCCGTAGCTTCAACGCCTATCGACGTAATTCGTGTAAGTAGATGATTTTGTATTTATATATGTAATAAATATATATATATTTTTTTTTTTTTTTTTTTTTAGACCCGATTGATGAATCAAAGGAGAGTGCACATAGCTGGCAATAAGCTTTCATCGTACATTTACAGTGGCAGTCTAGATTGTTTACTTCAGGTATAAAACTTTTTGAACAGTTTTTTCATATTTTAAATTTCTGTATGTACATATCTTTAAAATGTCGCGTGCGTGCGCACATGTGTGTATCTAATATATCCAATTTTAAGAAAACCTATTTTTTTCCATATAGACGATTAAAAATGAAGGCATTTTAGCACTATACAAAGGTTTTATCCCAACGTGGTTCAGAATGGGACCGTGGAATATTATATTTTTTATTACTTATGAACAATTAAAACAGTTGTGATGCATCGTCGACTATTGCTGAATATTCAAGTTCTTCATGATAAGGTCCGCAAATATATTTTACCGTAAATTTTAGTATATTATGTATCTAACATTGCTATTTGATAATCTCGATTGTTAATTGTGAAAGTGACTATTAATTAGTTAATGCGCACAAAATAAGTAATACTTAAACTACACAAATTAGACACGGCACTTTTCAACGTTAATGTTATTGTAGAAATAGATATAAGAAAAAGAAAGTAATCAGAAAATTTCAAGAGCTTCCTAAAGTACAAGCTTCCATAAATGTTTTTAGTTGGTAAAGACTTCTCAGAGTTATACATTTATACTACTATACAGTTACACATTCATGCACTATTGCATATAAATATATTACTTTGAATATCTTGAAATTTTTACACATAAATTCGACTCTGCACAGAAAGCTTTGTTTTTAAATTAAAATCAGTAATGAACATTTTATAAAGTGTTGAAATATCATATGTAGAAACAAAAGTTTAAAGTTCCTGTTTGATTTATCATAATGTTTTGTATCATACTAGTCATTGTTATCTACATGAATATAATAATGAATCACTTTACTTCAGTATTTTTATATAGCATTTATTATCATATTTTTGGCATACATGCTAGTCACTTTATAAGAGATTCTTGTAAAATTAATATAAGATATAGAATTGTTAGAAAATCTGCTTATTAATTTTGTGAATAATATTAATATTGTATATTTCCAAATGGCCAATTTAATTAAATCTTAATTCTTTTAAAATTTTAATTACTATCCATGTATTTTTCTTATTTTATGAATATTGCACTTAAGTCAAAGTTCAATTCTTTTTTTACACAGCAATGCAAAATAACGCATTATATATACTTTCTCTATTTTAATTTCTTATTCTCTAAAATATTTGATCTATGTGTGCATGTGTGTGTATGTTTGTATGTATGCGTGCGTGCGTGCGTGCGTGCGTGCGTGCGTGCATGTATGAATAATTTTATGCTGTGTACATTAAATCTATTACTATTATTAATTTAAAATAATGTCTATTTTATAACATAAACATTTACGAGTTGGATGATTCTGTATAAAACAGAATAATATTACAATAACTTATCACAATACAAAATAATTTATTTTTTTGGCAAGATAAGAAGACTGATGCATAATTGAGAAGTATTTGTGAAGGAAAGTGGAATGTAACATTACATATCACTACATGTAAAAATTATTGTTGAAATGTTAATATTAGTGTAAAAATTTACTATCAAAAAGAAATTATATATGATACACTCTCAGCTATAATTTTTTTTTTATAATTTATATTTTTATTCAATTCATAAGAAATGTATATTTGTGTAAGAAATACAAATACCTAGGGTATTCCATGTGAAAGGGATCCACTTAAAAATAAACTTTGGGATTTTTTAAATGATAAGGAAAACATGTTAGTGGACGTATTGTATAAGGTTAATGATAAAAAAAAATAAGTATTATATGCCTTACATCAAAGATATTGAAGTTTATCATTTAAATTAAAGAAGTGTTTTTTTTTAACATTTGTAGCTAAAATTAAAAAAATTTTAGAGAAATGATTTTTTAAAGATTTTTCCCATACTTTCAGATAAAAATATTAATTTAAGTGAGAAAAATTTGATAGTATCGAAGAAATTAATTTTTTAGTTTTAAATAAAAAAATGAACAGTTTTATCCATTTTTAAAAATCTGAAAAAGTTCTCAAAAATACTTCAATACATGTGGAATATCGCATCATAAAATAAATTTTGGGAACTATTTCGGGTACATTAAAATATCATGCGATTATTCCTGCGAGCGAAGATTAATTAATTTAAAAAAAATTCAGTTTTGATGAGAAACGAGATTTTTTTCCAAAAAAAAAATAATTAAATAAATAAGTCTAAATAATATAAAACGCAGACTTCACAACTATTTTTTATTTTATAATTATTTGTTAAAAATATATTATTTACGTAATACTAAATAATTGACCAATAAAAATTGATATTATCTAGCTTTTGGCTGAAATTATAATTTTGTATTGGTAAAAATATTTATTTTCGAGAGGATCCCATTGCGATCCCAAAATTTGCTTTATGATGCGATATTCTACATGTATTGAAGTATTTTTTGAGAATTTTTTTCAGATTTTTAAAAATAGATAAAATTGTTTATTTTTTTATTTAAAACTAAAAAATTATCATCTGAAAGTACAAAAAAAATCATGTCTCTAAAAATTTTTTAATTTTAGTTACAAATGTTAAAAAAAAGAAAAACATTTTTTAAAAATTTAAATAATAACCTTCAATATCTTTGATGCAACACATATAATACTTTTTTTTTTTATCATTAACCTTATACAATACGTCCATTAACATGTTTTCATTATCATTAAAAAAATCCCAAACATTTTATTTTTAGGTGAACCCCTTTCACGTGGAATGCTCCACCTTTATGTGTACAGAAGAAGAGAAATGCCAGAGGATAAAATATATAATTTAAAAAAAGGAATCTTTTTTTATGTTTCTCTGGAATATGAAGTACATACAAATTTCAGAAAATTAGAAATTTGTGTATGTTACGAAATTTGTACATGTTACGAATCTAATATGGGGTAACTTAAAGAAAATATCAATGAAATTATGAGCATTATTGTTGTAGATATTTTTTTACAAGCATCATATGCTTCTAAATTTTTTAACTTTCCTTTCCAATCACTTTGAACATGTTATGCTGTATCTTAGATTGTAGTATATAACAATTGTATATAACAAATATAAGTAATAAAATATTATGTTATATAGAACTACATTCTATTTACATAAAATTTTCTTTATACACTAATAGTAATAGTATATAATTTGTAATACTGTGTCAGTGATCGTGATATTCCCATACAATGACTTTCCTGTCTTTTCCACCTGTTATTATTAAATTACTATCAGCTGCTACAGCTAAGGCGCAAAGCGGTCCTGAAAAATACATGTTATAATTGTCAATTAATTTATTGTGTATAAATTCTGTATAAAATAAAATAAAAATATAGTTCATATAAAATAAATTAATAACATATTAGTTTTTTATTACAAATAACAAATTGTTTTAAATAAATACGTCATACTATAATAATATGTAATATAATAAGAACTAGCAACAAATTTACCATCATGACAATGTATTTGCGAGACAAATACAGCCTCTTGATGATTCCACATATTAAGATTTCCATCGTTATCACCTATCAACAAGAACGTTCCCATCCACGTTAATGTCAATGGTTCGCTTTCTAAACTGATGGAATATATCTGTGTACTTGTTCGAACATCAATTATATTTAATACTTTATCTTCTGCGCATGATATCACACTGCTGCATTGTTCATCGAATGTTACTGCGTTTACTCTGCATGTATGGCCTTTAAACAATAATAGACATCAATGATGATTAATGGTATCCTTATTTCATTTTATAATTAAAAAGTATTTTTTAATAATAAGAATTGAAAATAATGCTTGCGCATTAACGATACGTATTATATTTTTCTTATAATAAATATAGATATTTCTCTTTTATTAAAATAAATTTACCATAAAAATAATATGTACATTTTTAGCCTATAAATAATTAAAAATTTAAGTAATCAGATTTGTCTAAATTTACATTCACAAATTTAATATGTCTAGTTTTTTTTAAACAATTTTAACGATAGCTTTAAGATAAAAAAATATTTACCTTTAATAGTAGCTTGTAAATTATAACTATTCATGCTCCATAAACATAATTCACCATCTTCTGTAGCAGATACCAACATAGTATCGTCTCTATAATTGTAAGAATTTATAGATACAATAGAAGTGTACATACATATTATTGGAGAAAATTAATTTGTTATTTAGGAGGTACGTTCTTATTATAAATATTTTGTTTATGTACTTATTATATTACGCATATAAATGATACTTTACTTCGATATATTAATACAAGTTACTTTGGAGTCATGATCTAATTGTGCGATAAAACATTCCGCAGGCTTAATTTTTGATCCAGAAGTGTATCCATGCCAAACTTTTGCAGTACAATCCCATGATCCAGATATAATCACTTGATGAGTAGAGCTCCACGCTAAACACGATACAGCGTCTTCATGTCCTTGCAAAACATCGATTACTCTGCCAAATTCGATATCATAAAATATCCTTAAAAAAAAATACAGTGTAGTTAAAGTTTACATTTGAATAATTTCTTATAGGCATATATAAATATATAAATATATGTATAATTTTTAATTTATATCAACAAATTCACACGCATGTTGCATCTAACTTCTATTTTAAATCCAAGAAAATGTATGGATATAATTTTATATCAATGTATAATGAATACTTATAGTACAGAATCTAATCATATTTACAATGTATTGTCCCATGATCCTGCTACAAGAATGTTACGTTGCGATAGTGTATAATACGAGATACAAGATGACAACGACAACGAGGATAAGGTAACACTGCGTGTCAGTTTCTTTTCGTTTATGTTATATAATTTAAGCATTCCATCTTGCCCTACGGATATAATGTCGTTACTCGTTGTATTCTTTCGTACAATACTTGTGACACAGTCTTTGTGCGCTTGAAACACTACTAATTTAGTAAAATTAATTGACTTTTCTTTTACACATGTACTGCCTGAAAAATTAAAAATAACATTTAATTTTAAGCTATATTATATCCACATACATGAGCACTGGTATAAATTAATTAGGTAAAAAGTATGTAAAACACAATACTTGAAGTCATTGATTCTTGTGAAGTCAATAATGTTTCGCTACATAATAAATTTAGAGCTGGTGTCAAACGTTTGGGGTGAGGTAAAGTAAAAACTTGTTTTGGTATTTGACCAAACTCCATAATTTGTACTTCAAGTCCATGTCTGTCATTTATATCTCGTATAGTATCTAAATCTACTGCTCCTTCATAGCACAAATGGAAGAATACTGCATCAAAAACAAAAATATATTGTAGATATTTTAAAAGCAATCGTGTTTTCATGACATTTTAGATTAGTATTTTAATTTGCTTTTATTGTGTATGTATGTATGTGCACACGCGCGTACATGTGTGTACGTACATACATACAGATAATACTGAAAGATATAAAAATTAAATTCTTACCATTATCAGCTTTGTCAGCTTCAATTCCTCTTTGTTTATAGCCAAAAATTAAATCAATCCAATGATGAAGATTTTGAGAAACGTAATCACTCTCTAAAGCATTTCTCAATTGTTGTACAAAATCGGCTGGCCCTAAAGTACCAGTTAAATTTTTATCTTATGTATTAAATATTTGTGTATTTATAACATTATATAATAATAATCATATAATTAATCGCGCGCGCGCGCGTGTGTGTGTGTATGTATAGAATGATTTTCTTTACTGTTTACCACAAGAAACAGTAATGAAACATATAATTAAAAAAAAAGGGGGGGGAGGAGAAATACTTCAAAAATACTAATAGCGATTAAGATAGTGTATTTCTTAATAAAGGTTTTATCTAATTTGAAAAATGTGAATAACAATTATACGTTAACGTAAGTGATTTACGATATAAAATTAGAATTAAACATCTCTCACCTTTTGCCCAAGGAGGTAGTTGTACATCGCCTATTTTTGTACCATCATGCCGATAGCCAAAATCGATACCATAATTATTCACTAGAAAGTCACCACCATTGCCCATGTCATAAAACTCCGGTATCAGTTCTTTAAAGTCAGACATGTTCACCAAAACATTTTTCCACACGTCGGCTATACTGTTAGGTATTTTTGTCGGTAAAAGTGAAACATAAAATTGTTTCTGCACATTTGATAGAGTAATTATGTACTTTTACAATATTTGAAGCATTTCTTATTATTTTTTTTTCTGTCTTTTCTTACAAAATAAATGTATAATCCAATCCTCTTATAGTTTTTAGAGCATAATAAATATTTGTTTCTTCATGTGTGCATAAATTG